>NC_034609.1:45137033-45191192 GCF_900095145.1 Mus pahari
CATCTTAGCTCTAAATTTTGTCTCTATACCTATATCCTTTCATGAGTATTTTGTTCCTTGTTCTAAGGAGGAATGAAATATCCACACGATGGTCATCCTTCTTGGTTTTCTTGTAGCTTTGGTTTCTTAGAAGAAAGTTTTGCTGTATAGATCAAGTTGGCCTCCAACCTGCACCAACTCTGCTGCTTTAGGCTCCTAGTGCTGAGATTAAAGGCATTGACCACATGACTCTAATTTATTTTTTAGGTTTTAACATTTTATCGTGTGCATGTATGTGTGTGGAGGTCAGAGAACAACTTTCAATGATATGTTCTTCATGGGCTTTGATTATGGAACTCGGGAAGGTCAGGTTTTGTGTCAACCTGCTGAGCCACTGTGCTAACCCTAATTAATTGCGTTTAATACAACCAACAGGTTTTCTTCAAAAAGTTATTCTTGGCAATTGCTTTAAAGTGAAGCAAATAGTTTCTTGGTCTTTTGTTGCTAGCACAGCTGACATTGTTGACAAATGTTCTAGTCTTCTTCTACTCAGTCACTGTAGTACCACATCCAGATAGTTGGTAGCTTTTGGGATGGAGTTGGGACCTGTGAGAGCCTTGTAGGGTGTATGTGCTCCAGGATACCCTGCTCTATTGTAAAGCAGGGAGGGGTGTGTCCTGGTCCACCATCTGTGGCATCGCATGTGTTTGCAGTGTTGGGCATGGGTGTGTGTTCTGGTTCAGTGAACTGCTATTGTGCTAGGTCCTCCAAGCTAGGGTGTCTGTTCTTACACGTGTGCTGTGTGCAATAGAGCTCAGAGGAGCTTTTCGGGTCTGGTTCTTTGGGCTTAAAGGGTTAGTTGTGAAGTTTTGTGATATTTTAATGTGAAAGTAAATTGAAAACTAAAATGACTGAAAACTTAAAAAAAAAAAAAAAAAAAAGACTGTTCTCATTATGTAGACCAGGTGAGTTTCAAAATTCCAGAGATCTTCCTGCCTCTGCCTCCAGAGTGCTGGGACTAAAGGCTTGGCTTACCATGTCTGGCCAGGTCTCTGAGTCTTTGTTTTGGTGCTGGTGGGGCAGCATTACAGAACACACAGAAGAGCATGGCTGGGTGGCTCAGGTCAGGATGGATGTCTGGAATGTTGACTTAGTAGTGGAGAGGAAGCTGTATGGAGTGGCTCTGCTCTTTTTTTTTTTTTTTTTTAAGAGCAGTTTTTTGTTTTGTTTTTTTTTAAAGATTTTATTTATTTATTATATGTAAGTACACTGTAGCTGTCTTCAGACACTCCAGAAGAGGAAGTTAGATCTTGTTGTGGATGGTTGTGAGCCACCATGTGGTTGCTGGGATTTGAACTCAGGACCTTCGGAAGAACAGTCGGGTGCTCTTACCCGCTGAGCCATCTCACCAGCCCGTGGCTCTGCTCTTAAGGAGGTACAAATATTAGCCATCAAACAGCGTCTCCTTAGTCCATGTCACTGTTTAAAGTCCTAAGGCCATGGTTCATGGTTATAGTGTCTGCTTGTGCTCTGTTCATCTCTAATCCAGGTTGTTGATGATCGCTGCAGATGTGACTAATAACCTTGTAATAGGCCCTCCTGTGGATGAGCCCAGTGTGCAGACACCCCTGCCTGATGCAGGTTAGGTGTTGGAACTCCACCTAGTCTAGTGCAGCCCAACAGCTTTTGGTGTGCTGTGTGGTAGAAACAAATAGTGTTAGAGACAGGGTACTCTGCTCCAGTGCAACCCTTATAGGAGCTGAGATGTCATCTCTCTCTCTCTCTCTCTCTCTCTCTCTCTCTCTCTCTCTCTCTCTCTCTCATCTCTCTCTTTCTTTCTTTCTTTCTTTCTTTCTTTCTTTCTTTCTTTCTTTCTTTCTTTTTTCTGGTTTTTCGAGACAGGTTTTCTCTGTGTAGCCCTGGTTGTCCTGGAGCTCACTCTGTAGACCAGACTGGCCTCGAACTCAGAAATCTGCCTGCCTCTGCCTCCCAAGTGCTAGGATTAAAGGTATGTGCCACCACCTCCCAGCTTCATCCCATTTTTTTTTTTAATTAAAGATTTATTTATTATATGTAAGTACACTGTTGCTGCCTTCAGACACTTTTTCTTCTCTCTCTGGTCCAAAGATTGATTGATTGATTTATTATGTAAGTACACTGTCACTGTCTTCAGACACACCAGAAGAGGGCATCAGATCCCATTGCAGATGGTTGTGAGCCAACATGTGGTTGCTGGGATTTGAACTCAGGACCTTTGGAAGAGCAGTCGGTGCTCTTAACCACTGAGCCATCTCTCTAGCCCTCATCTCATTTTTATATCATAAAGTACAGTAGTTCTTTAAAAATTTCCTCCTGTTATTTTAAAATGGAAGATAAGCTTTTGGCTCATGAACTGCACAGAAAGAGTCGGGGGTGGACCTGGTCTGTGGGCCCCGGGTTGTCACTGTGTTGCCCCTATTGGGTTTGTGAGTGAGGAACAGGCTGAGGTCATAGGTTGGCCAGCACAAAGGGCTGGAGCCATTGAGAGCCTTGGAAGGCTAATGCTCTGAGTGGATGGAGCCCTTGAAGGAGGGCATGGGCTCGGTGGGACAAATAGTGCCCAGGAGCAGCTGACGGGCCGTTCTACTCATTTCTACATGGGGTGGGAGGTACACCAAATCTGCCATCGGTGTGACATGGAGACAGGGCATGTTTGGAGCCGGGGTCCTTGGCAGTTGATGCACATAGATGACAGGTGTGGACAGAGTTGGGATGCTGAGAGGACCCAGCAGTAAGAGGGTACCCTGGCACTGTTGAAGGGAGCAGGCCCAGAATGACCTGGTCGATAGGCTGCTTTCCCGAGGAGCTGCAGAGAGGCGGCTCCTTTTGAGCAGCTGGGAAGAGGTGGTGGTGATTCAGAAAAGCCTGGCTTGCAGTTCTGGATCGATACCTGTGTACTGCAGCCTGGACAACATGAAATGCTGGATAAAGAAAGCACAGGAGAAGCTGGGTGTGGTGGCGCACACCTTTAATCCCAGCACTTGGAGGCAGAGTCAGAGGGAGAGGCAGGCAGATTTATCATTTTGAGGCCAGCCTGGTCTACAGAATGAGTTCCAGGACAGCCAGGGCTACACAGAGAAACCCTGTCTTGAAAAAACAAAAACAAAAACAAAAAAAAACAAAAAAGCACAGGAGAAGAGAGAGGCAGAGATGGAGGTTGACTTCATGCGTGTTCCTGCCAGCCCTCAATCAGAGGATGGCCCACATCTTTTGGGACATCTGGAACACCCTTCCAGGGGGCATGTGAGGCCAAAAGAATGGAGATAAATTGTTTATCAGCATTTGTACTTACGGTACATAATTTGTGGTGGCTATGAATGCTGGTGTTTGAATACACATCAGTTCTGGGGTACCATGCTGTGTTCTTGTGCTTTCTGCAAGGCAGTAGACCATGCAATGCAGTATTTTACCCAAGAGTGTCCTTAATGGGCTGGAGAGATGGCTTAGTGATCAAGAGTACTTGCTGCTTTTACAGAGAGCCAGGTCAGTTCTCATCGTCTGTGTCTGGTGGCTGAAAGCTCTCTGTAGTTCCAGTTCTAGAAGATCTGATGCCTCTGGTCTTTGAGGGAACCTGTACATATTCTCACATGCCCAGACACACAAACATAATTAAAAGAACAAAAATAAATATATCTTTTTAAAAGATTGTCCTAGTGTCACACAGTAAAGCCATTGCTTTTCTAAGTCCCCACCTTAGAGCTCACTTCATCTTCCCACTCCTGAGATGTGGACAGGTGAGAACATTTTACTGGGATTGTTCCAGGACAGCCCTCTGCAGTAATGGAAGCTTCGAGCTGAACTAGCTGATGGGCTACTACGAAAGAAAGCCTGACCAGCGTGGTTTTTCCTACAAATGTACAAAGCCTATCATTCCAGAGGAGTGGAGTGTGTTGTCAGTGATATGAATCGAGTTGTCAAGTGGGATTAGAATTTTAGGAAGCTGTGTTTACTATTGTGAGCCCAACAGCTCTTTCAAAGAAGAGTCAGTGCTCATGTTTGTTTGGAGATAGGGTTTCACTACATAGCCCAAGCTAACCTTGAGATCTTCCTACGTAGTCTCCTGAATGCTGGGATTATGAGTCTGCTTGCCCATGCCTGGCACAATGCTGTAGTATCATCATATATCATGTATGGCTCTGTAGCTGCATATACCTAGTGAGCAGGATTTTCTGAATGATGGACAGAGCTTATGCTTCTGTTAGAACTGCCCACTGGACAAGCAGAACAGAGCAGTGGGCTTTGATGAATTCAGGAGCAAAGTTCTCAGTGCGGTTTCAGGCTCTGCTGCAACCAGACTTCATTCAGGAACTAAAGCAAGTGCTGAGTTTTAGGGTCAGCACAAATGAGTGTGTCTGTAGCTGTGTGCAGAGGCTGTTGAACTGCTCTCTGATTACCAGCTGTGTCTCCCCATGAGGCTAGCTGAAGTCGGGCTGCATCCAGAGCCAGGCATTCTTGCCAGCCTACAGACAAGCTGTAGCTGTGAAAGGGCAAAAACTGTCACTTTTCATGACGTCATTATTTTGAAAATTGTAGCTCTTTTTCATTAAAAAGTATTTTGTAAATATGTTTAAAAAGTAAAATTTCAGCTGCGTGGTTGTGGTTCACACCTTTAATCCTAGTACTCAGGAGGCAGAGACGGGCAGGCAGATCTCAGAGTTCAAGACCAACCAGGTCTACAGAATGAGTTCCAGGACAACCGGGGCTATACAGAGCAACTGTCTTGAAAAAAGGTGGGTGGGGGAGAGAAAGAAAAATAAAATTTCCATAACTATTATTTAAAAAGAACATGCAATACTCAAACACCTTCTGGCATGATAGCAGGTGTGGTTTAATTATGTACAGCTCGTTGGGCCTCGCTGACTTTAAGGTGTTGCAGGAGATCCTAATCCCCAAGTCAGAAGTGCTGCTCCCCAGGCACCAGCCCTCCCACCCTTCACTCTGTGAGTGTTGTGGGGCAAGCTTAAGCTGAACCTCTTATTTCCTAGATCTTTGGATTTCTTTTTCTCTCTCTCTTTTTTACTTGTTTACATTGAAACAAAGTCTCATTATGTGGCTTTGGTTGGCCTGGAATTTGGCTATGTAGGCCACCCCAACCTCAGACTCACAGAGGTCTTCCTGCCTCTGCAGCTTGATTGCTGTCATTAAAGGCAAAACTACCATATCTGCTGTGCTATTTGGCTTTCTTTCTTTCTTTCTTTCTTTCTTTCTTTCTTTCTTTCTTTCTTTCTTTCTTTCTTTCTTTCTTTCTTTCTTTTTTTCTTTTTTCTTTGAGACAGGGTTTCTCTGTGTAGCCCTGGTTGTCCTGGAACTCNCTCCATAGACCAGGCTGGCCTTGAACTCAGAAATCCGCCTGTCTCTGCCTCCCGGGTGCTGGGATTAAAGGCGTGTGCTACCACGCCCGGCTTTCTTAAGGTAATCTTTAGCTGTAGTTGTGTGTCCAGAAGGCTGTCTGGCACCATCACACCTTTGGCCTGTTGTCTACTGCCTGGAAGAAAAGCATGTATACAGAACCAGCGGTGGAGGCTCCTTGGCCTGCTCTTGATGTGGCTGAAGCAGGTCTGTGGCGGCCTGTGCCTGGCACTGCAGGAGACCTTTGTGTGGGGAGGTATGACAATGATCAACCTCGAAGGGGAGTAGCCTGACCTCAGGTTTGCTCTTCCCTCGTCTTGAAACATTTTTAGAGGTTCTATCTCAAAGAAAAACAGTGTTGCCTGTGTTTTCCAAAGGGTAGGGAGGGTAGGAGCCCTGGGAGAAGGATCTCTTGTCTCCTGTGATGATCACAGAGTCTGATTGCCATTTTTTAACTTGTTTCATTCATTCATTCATTCATTCATTCATTCATTCAGTGTGTGCCCACACACATGCATGTAAGTGACAGGGATAAATACTGGGTGCCGTCTGTCACTCTTCCTTCTGTTCCTAGCCAGTGTTTTTCACTGAACCTGGAGCTTATCACTGTGCTCAGACTGGCAAGCCAGCAAGTCTAAGAGCTGCCTGCCTCTGCCTCACCAGCCCTAGAGCCTTTCTGTGGGTGCTAGGGAGCTGAACTTGGGTCCTCATATGTGCACAGCAAGCACTTCACCCACTGAGCCATCTCCTCAGCCCCCATAGCGCTTCACACACTGAGCCGTCTCCTCAGCCCCCATCTGTTCTTTTTGGTTTTTTGAGACAGGGTTTCTCTGTGTAGACCTGACTGTCCTGGCACTCACTTTGTAGACCAGGCTGGCCTTGAATTTAGAAATCTGCCTGCCTCTTTCTCCCGAGTGGTGCTGGGATTAAAGGTGTGCACCACCATGCCCCGCTCCATCTGTTCTTTTTGCACTCTGTCCCAGGTTTATTTTGGGGGAAAAGCAAGCCAAACTTTCCCATGTGCCCTAGTTAATAAAACAATGGATCTTGTTGCTGACCTCCTGTCTTTTGGATTTTATTTCTTAGTGCTTCTGTGTCCTGAAAAGACTTGGGTAATCTTTGGTGTTCTAGTAGTTTCCATGTTCCTGGAGACTTGGCTGCCTAAGTACCACTTTGCTACTTCTTAAAGTGGACAGGAAGTAACAGTTGCTGTCCTGATAGTTATATTTCATGTAATTTATTTTTGAGACACTATGTAGCCTAAGCAACCTGGAATTTGCTATGTACGTTGACCAGTCTGACCTTGAACTTGCAGAGATCCACCTGTCTCTGACTCCCAAGTGTTGGAGTCAAAAGTGTCTGCCAGTGGGTTTGTCTGTATCCTTGTTTTTTTGAAACTCTGGTCTTGGCATCCCAGCTCTGGTGGATCTTCAAGTCTCCAGAGCAGAGCAGTGCACTGGGGACACTGGGACTTTTGGGACGAGAATACATTCTTTCTACTCCTGTGGTGGTTCTGAGAGTACCTTTTGCATACACTGTGTCCTGACTAAATCTGTTCCACACTTGTTTCACTAAGGGCTGCTTCTGGCCTTTTAGCTTTTGCCAACAGTGAAGCATATTTTTATCTTCTATAAAGTGAGGCCGGACAAGCCATGGATGCTTTCCACAGCTCTTTCCAGACATGTCAGGAACACGCTAGGCTCTCACTGGGGGCATGTGCAGTGGGCTTATTAGACTCACTGCTGGACAGGCATCTGGTGACTGGCATGTCATTCCAGCCCAGGGCTGTGTGTCTGTCTGGCTGCCTTGTCTTGCTTCCTGTGGAAATAACCCCACCAAGCCAGATGTGGCATGAAGGCTCCTGGAGAGGCTTGATGTAAGAAACAGCTCTGAGATGCCTGTCCTCGAGGCTGACGGGAAAGAAGCCATTTGTCTCAACATCCTGTATGATGTGGTTCATGCCGTGACCGAGACAATCCCGGTGGGGAATGTGCTGGGACACAGTGAGCCTTTGTTCAGTCATTTTCTCTTATGCCTTCATCGCTTTTCATGTCATGAGAACTGGTACTCTGGAGTGTTTCCTTTTTAAATCTTCACCCCTAAAATGAAGCTTTATGCTCTAAATAGTGTTGTGTGTCCCACCCATCCCATCCTATGCTGGTGACCAAACCCATGCTCCACCACTGAGCTACACCCCTAGGCCTCTGCTTGCTTTTTAATTTGAGACAGCTTTTTAAAAAATTTTAGAAACATTTTATTGATTGATTGATTGAATGAATGAATGAATGAATGTATATGTGTGCCCTATCTGCATGTATACTTTCTTACCAGAAAAGGGCGTCAGGTCACATTATGGGAATTTTACTCAGGACCTCTGGAAGAACAACCAGTATAAACTCTGAGCCATCTCTCCAGCCCCATGTTTTGTTTTTTATTTTTATTTTTTATTTTTTTTGAGACAGGGTTTCTCCGTGTAATTCTGGTTGTTCTGGGACTAGAACTCACTCTATAGACCAGACTGGCCCCAAACTCAGAGATCTGCCTGCCTCTGCCTCTTGATTGATGGAATAAAGGTGTGCATCACCACTGCCCGGCGGGACATCACTGCCTGGCGGGACACCGCTGCCCAGCCAGACAGGCTTTATTAATTGGTCCTGCCTAGGCTCAACTGAATTGACTCTGTAGCCCAGCAGGCCTTGAGCTTACTCTTCCATCTCAGCCTCCCCAGTATGGCTTTAAAAGCTCCCGTATTAATACTTTCAGTTTTTTCTCATGCAGCATCTCATGGATGCTGCAGATATTTGAAAAAACATTTGTAGTTAAATATTTAGTTGCCATGGCACATTGCTGACTGACAGGCAGCTGAGTTTATGCAGTTACTCAGTTCAGTCCCGGAGGCCAGAGCACAGGCACAAGCGCCTTGAAGCTGTGGTCCATGGTTTGATTTAATGTGTGTCTGAGATAGAATCTCATAATGTAGCCCTATCTTGCCTGGGACTTGCCATGTAGACCAGAGTGGCCTTGAACTCACAGAGATCTGCCTGCCCCTGCTTCCCGAGTGCTGGCATTACAGATGTGTGCCACTGTGCCTGGCTTTGATTTTTATCGAAATGTAATAATGTTAATTTTTGTGGGGCTGACATAATTGTATGTACTAATGAGGCACGGTGTGACTTTTCCACACAGTGTACTGTCTGTCAGTACTGGCCAGTCCAGGGTAAACGGGGTTCACCTTACCAGTGGGTTCTCAGTAGCAATGCTGATGTCATACTGGTGTCTGTGTCCAGCAGGAATATTGGCCCCATATCAGTTGCAGGATGCCTGCAGGAGCCAGGTTGTGCAGGCCACTCAGTTGCTCACAGGCTCTCAGCTTTCAGCAGTGCCTGGGAGGCAGACGCTTAGCAAAGCAGATCTTTACGAAGTATAGTAAGCCAGAGGAAAGTGCTTGTCCATAAAGCAGGACCCGGGACCAGGGAGGTGGGTTCTGGTGTCCTTCAGGCATTATTTAGTGTCACTGAAGAACCTGTGTGGGAGCAGAGAACATGTGGGAAAGGGGAAGGGGCCGTCTGACTGGAAGGGATGAGGCTGGGGGTGGAGGTGGGATGACTGGACAGGTCTAGTGAGTGAGCAAGGAAGAGAGCCCAAGATGGATGCTGCTGATCCACCTGCTGAGGACACAGAGACTCTTCAAGCCACTGCAGCATGAGCCCAAGAAATCTTGTCTGTTTCTGGTGTGACCCTTGAGCTGCTGTTGAGAGCTCTGGAGCAGAAGAAGGCGGAGAACCCTGGGAAACTGCACATGAATCCAGATGTTAGGTGATGCCTGGGTGCAGTCAGAGCCTGAGGCAGAATCTGTAGGAGAGAATAAACCTCCCAGGCAGCAGCGGGGGACATGGGCCACCGCCAACGGGCGAGATGACGGGAAGGGCTGTGATCCATACCTGGGGTTAATATTCAAGGAGGGATGTCTCAGGGCCTGTGCTGAGAGTGTGCTGGTGTGCGTGCGTGCGTGTGCGTGTGCGTGTGCATGTGCGTGTGCGTGTGCATGTGTTAGGGGTGTGAGCAACATGAAGCTGAGCACCAGTGCCCATTGAGCAGTGGGCCTTGCCCTGGCACCCTGCAGGGAGTTGATAGGGAACCGGCAGAACAATGGCCTGGGGAATAGCCCTGCAGGAAGCCTAGGCACAGTGTGTGTGTGGTAGACGCCAGCCCTGCTGGAGAGAAGCCACAGCCCTGGAGCTGGAGCAGCCTGGTAGGCAAGACTGACACTCAGGGGAGCTCAGGAACAGCAAGGAGGGGGCAAATGGAGTACCCTGGAACACTTGGCATCCTAGAGGGAGCCCTGGGGGCGGGGCAGGAAAGCAAGGCCCTCTGTGGGGCCCTGGCAAGGGCGAGTGGAGGGAGTGTGGCTGACACACTAGTCCATGAGGCGTTCAATCAAGGTGCAGGGAGGGGTTGAGGGTGGGGCTGGGGCTGGGGCTGTGGTGAGATGGGTTAAAGAGGGCCTCACTAGATAATTAGACAGGGGCTTAATCCTCTAGGTTCGAGACCCAGTGCTGGGGAAAATGTCTTAAGTGCTGTTGGGATTTGATGCCCGTGCTAACTCTGCATGGAACTACTCTGACCTAGAGACACTGTCATAAGCAGCCAGGAACTAATAAGTAAGTCATGTGGAAGTCTGCCACTCAGATCCCGGGATCTCTGCCTCCCCGAGGGAGGCAGCTTAGGTTTAGGTGTTCTACCCCAACCCCTGGGTACTGCTGTGCCAGCTTACACGTATAGGAAGACATATACATGCAGTTCTTATACACTGCCCTGGGACTTCCCACTGGTGTGCATTTCTGTGGTGTATTGGGGTAGCATGGTTAAATCATTCTTTCATATTAACACGTGGGGCCACCCCTCATCTTGCTGTACCCCTGCTGCGTGCTTGGGTTGTGACTCTGGTGGACGGCCTTTTCCATGTGCACCCTGGGAGCTTCAGCACTCTAAATGGTAATTGCAGTCAGAGTCTTTATTGAACATTAGTCTTAGTCCAGCTGTTTTATTACATTAGGACTGGATTCTCCCCAGGCCTTCTGAGAAATGGCAAAGCTAATTTGCCAAAATGGCAACCGCGTGCATGTCTCTCTGCTCCAGTTTTCTTGGGCTGCTTGCCCTCATTTTTTTCTATTGAAACCTTCACTGTTAGCAGAATTCTAAATGTTTTTATCCTGGCAACAGGAGCATTTGGATAAACAGCGAGGAGGGCAGTGGTGTCCTTGTTTGGAGGAGGTCAGAGTTCAGGGTTTTATAACCCATCCAGAGTGTTTTCCTAAGGCATTTTCAGAGCTTTTAGGAAGCAGGAAGGTGGCGGGCGGGGTTGGGCATTTAAAAGCCTCTTCCACTGCCCCTTAGGAGAGAGGCAGGCACAGCTCATGGACTCTCTGGGTTCCGGCCATTTATGACCAGGCTGCAGAGGCAGAGTAAGCGGGTGTAGACCAGGCACTTGTTAATGTCCTTTCTGACAAGGCTGTCCGTAGTAGGTGGCCTGGATACAGGGGTAGAGCGACACGTGTGAGGACCTGGTTTGTTCCTCTAGATCTTTGCTTTTCACGGGTTTCCATGTTTGGGCCTGGAGAAGGCCCAGGCTGCAGACCAGTTCCCTCTGGAGGAGGGTCCCCAGGGGCTTCTGCACTTGGGTAGACTTGTAGGAGTGTCCAGACTTTTGACATTGTGAGAGACATAGACTGTTATCTGTGAGGTTCATGTATAAAAGCCATGCAATCAAGGCAAAGCTTGCCGTTTGAAATGAGCACTTATTACTCCCCTAGGGTGAGTGTGGGCTGTGGGTTGGACAGGTCTTGGAGCTGCACCTGCTGCAGGTGAAGCTGGGACAGTGAGACTCTGTCTGGTGGCATTTGTCCTGAGGTACTGAGGCAGGCATGCTGGTGATTCTAGTATCTTTGCAGCCTTGAAAAGGGCAAAGACTTGTCTGTCTGCATTTTCCTGGAAAAGGGTCTGTAGTGTGCTTTTCGTTCTTTGGATTTGCTAGAGCCTGGGCTGCTTTTAGTCTAGGCCTGAACCTGGCTGGGTGTCTTTAGGAAAGTGAAGGCCGCTGCCTCGGCTCAGAGCTGAAGTTCACTCTTTGCTTTTTTGGAATCGAGAAGACTGAGTTCCTGGCGCTAGGTTACCTTCAGCTGTGGCTGCTCTGTCTTTCAAGTTCCTCCTCAGAGACCTCGGAAAGGGGCGGGCACAGAGGCCTAGGGGTGCCTAGGGGTGCCTGGGGTGCCGCACCTGCGTGACAGCCCACTGCTCAGCTTTCCGCTGCTGCTAACGACCCCGCCGGCCCAGGGTTCATTCCACTGCTTTTTTGAGTGAATCTTTATACAATAAGTGCATATGCTGGCAGGTTCCTGTTCCCAGGGAGGACTCCCAGAGTCATCCCTAGGCCCCTGCAAGTCACTGGGGCCCGTGCCTTGTCAGGCATCTGTGTTGTCAGTTTTCCAGCAGGTGGAGCACCTGCCCACACTTTGGCCTTCCCTTGTGACTGATTTTTTTTTTTTTTTTTTTTTTTGGCTCAGTGTCACAGGTTTGCTGGTTTTTTCTACTGCTGTGAAAAGAAAAAAAGAATTGGCTTAGGTATAGCAAGTATTTTTTCCAGTTTGAATTTTTTCTTAAAGAACCCCTTTGATTAAATAAAATGCAAACCAAAGGTGTGTAAGGTGTGTAAGGTGTGGTGACCTACACTCCTGGGCTGCCCTTCTGCCACTCACTCACACACATATTTCTATCACACAACCCAGACTTGAATTTCTAATTGTTGTTTGGTTTTTCCCTTTCCTTGGTTTTGTTAATTTTAAAATCTACTTTAATTTCTATAGACCTCCCACCATCCCTCCTGTTACTGTATTAATAAGATATGTCATCTGGGTGCAGTACAATACTTTATTTATTTATTCATTCATTCACTCATTCATTCATCCATCCATTCATTCGTTTATGGCCTGTTTGATTTCTTGCAAGAAGAAAAGGAGAAAAGCCAGTGAGTCTCTAGTGGTTCCTTACCTCACTGCAGCCGTTAGACTTGCTGATGTCAGCATTTTCATGTTTGCCCAAAGTAGGGCCTTCACATCATTTGTCTGTGTGTCCTGTAGTTGTGAGCCTAACCGTGTTTGTGGGACCCTTACTTGAAGTGTGATGGCTGCCTCCTTCAGATGGGAGCTCAGTGATTTTTTTCATAGTGTCCTTAGATGTGGTCCAAGAAGTCTGGGCTCTGCTTCTGCGTTTCTTGTTTGGAGTATGTAATTACCCTTCTTAAGGAATCTGGCTTCCTTCTGGTGAGGTGTGGCTCTTGAGCACCACAACCAGACTCCCAGGCCGTAGCCTGCCACAGTGCCCACCGCTGCTCTTCCCTTTCACCAGATGGCGCAGAGTATGCCAGCACATGCCCACACCTGCGTTTGCCCTTCCTGTTCAGATTGTGGCGCCCAGATATACAGTGGTCACTCTCAGACCACGATGTCAGCTTCTGCACCTCTCAGGACTATTCAGCAGGATTGGAGTGCCAGGTGTAGTGAGGAGAGCAGAATAAGACATGCCAGCTTCTTAGCAGGGACTCCCAGTGTCCCTTGCAGCAGTTACTGAAGATGGTTAGAATTTATTTTATAGACGAGGTCTCCCCTTTTGAAAAAGTTACATTGTATCTGTTGTCAGAGTAGAGAGGAGGGTCCTCACTCTGCCATTCTTCCTCAGTGTCCAGGACCCTCAGCTGACTTGCTCTCTTCTACTGATTCTCATTTTCTGCAGTTTTATTTTTGCAGATTCTTTACCACACATTTGTGTATGAGCGTGCTATTCCTAGACACTATATGTGGATCAGAGTGCTGCCTTTAGACTTGATACTGATTTTTGTTTAGATATAAAATTATTAGCTCATACTTCCATCTTATAGTCTTATTTTATTTTATTGTGTGTATGAGTGTTTTGTCTGCATGTAAGCCTGTCCATTCCGCAAGAGGTCGGAAGTGGGTTCCCCTGGAACTAAAGAGGAAGGTGGTGGTGAGCCGCCGTGTGGCTGCGGGGATGGAACTGGGCAGATGAGTACTTCCGCTGCTCTGCTGTCTCCGCTGCCTCTGCAGTCCTTCATCCCCCCAGCCCTCTCATAGCATCTTAGATATTTTAATTCACTCTTTCTTTGTCTGGTTTGATTGAATTCTCTTTGTTGTAAGCCATCTGTCCTTTGCTTGGATGTGTAAGGGAGAAATCTTTCCCTCTGCATATCTGCATACCCTTCAATAAATGGTTTCAGCACACGGCGCTCACTTCCCCTTTCAGGAGTCATGTTCCTGGCCTTGGAACCTGGGCCTGGTGCTGTTACTGCTGAGCTGTGCTTCAGCCACGGAGATGCTTGGGTGCGGCCCTGAGGTCATTTCCTTGCCACAGCTCGCTCTCCTGTCTCCCAGTGCTGGCTTGCTGGCCTTTCCTCACCTGTCTTCTCTGTTGCATTTTGGAACATTCCCTTCAGTCTTTTTCACTTCCTTCTGTTCCTCTTGCTTTCCTGTTGCTTTTGCTAAGGCTCTACCTGTTACATTTGTTTACTTGAGGTTTTCTTTGTTTTTCTTCTTTTAAAGATTTATTTATTTCACGTCTATGAGTACACTGTAGCTATCTTCAGACACACCAGTCCATTGCAGATGGTTATGAGCCACCATGTGGTTGCTGGGAATCGAACTCAGGACCTCTGAAAGAGCAGTCGGTGCTCTTAACCGCTGAGCCATCTCTCCAGCCACTGGAGGTTTTCTAACTTGGTCTTTCTGTAACTGTTCGTTTTTAACCGTTTATTTAAATCTGTGTTGATGGACTGGGCCTCACTTTCATGTTGGAGCATAAGGTCTTTGGTGGCTTAATCAGAATGTCACAGCAGCTGGAAGGAAGTCACAGACTGATCTGACAGGGGTGTTTCTTTGAGGGCAGGGTGTCTGGAGGGCCACACAGTTACGATGGTTCTCTGGGATATGCTACTTACTGAGAGGCCTTGGCACTTGGAGGAGAAGGTGGTGCTTAGCAGAGTGTTTCTATAGGCAGCTGGGGTCCTGGAGATGCTAGGCTTAGCCTGAAGGTTCCAGACCTGCTTCTAGAAGATGTGTTGGAGGTGGTGTGAGGAATGGGGAAGTGAGGCTTTCATTTCACTATTTAGGAAAAAAAGCCACTAGTTCTGAACATCTCTGAGTGCTTGAAAACCAAGTAGAGCCCTATAGTGAAGCGCTTGCAGACCTTTAAGACCCTTAAGGTGCATAGAGCTATGAGCTGATCCACACTGGGACATTAATCATCCCTTCTGGTTCTTGACATTTGTTTTGCAGGTGACAGAAACCCCATACCCTGTGACTTCTGGACTCTTGCTTAGCAGTGTGCCCCTTTCTCGTGCTCTGGATGATGTCAGAGCAGGACCTGGCGGATGTGGTTCAGATTGCAGTGGAAGACCTGAGTCCTGATCACCCAGGTACAGCGTGAGACAGTAGATGCACTGTTGCTCTCTCTGGCTTTCCAGGATCAAAGCCACTCTGCTAGACTTCATTCCCCAGTAAAGCAGGCACAGCAGTGATGCCAGCCCTGTGTGACAATTCAAACCATAGGATGGTAGCAGGGCTGCCTGCATGTGTGCATATGTACACACACACACACACACACACACACACACACACACACACACACACACACATTTATTTCTGCAAAAAAAGAATTCCGGCTATTGCTCTAGATGGCTTCTGTGTGTTACCAAGGGAGGAGGCGAGGCTGACACAGAGCTGTAGGTAGTCGGCTTGTCTTGTCTATCGTGAGTGAGCATATAGAGGCTGGAGAAATGCATAGGCAGTCAGGGTGAGAAAAACTGAACTAGTTACATGAAAATATTCACGGCATAAAGGTCAGTAAAAATGCTGAGCACAGAATTCTGGGAAGGTGGCCTGTGTCAGGCCAGAGCAGTGGCTCAGTGGTTAGGAGAACTTCCTCTCTTCCAGAGGACCTGGGCTTCTTCCCACCACCTATAACTTCAGCTCCAGGGGGGCTGATGCCTTCTTCTCTTCTGGCTTTTGAGGGCATCCCAGACATAGCGCATACATTCACATAGATATATACATATAAATAAAAGCAAGCCTTACGGAAATGATTGCTTCTGTGTAGAGAAAGGGACTAGTCTGTGCAGGTCAATAGAGGTGCAGTGTGCAGAGATAAGGTGTAACTGCTCTTTGGCTCGGTGATCATCACTTTAATACGTTGGGATGGTACTGCAGAGGTTGGAGTTGGGGTTACCTTGCTTATCTGAAAGCAGGCCTTAAAGGTCAGCAGGAACTGTTTGTGGGCGGCTCTTGAGCAGCTTCAGCTTCCGTGTAACTTAGCGTGTTGGTGTTGGCTGTGCTAGTTTGGGGCATATGACATGCAGAGAGGGTTGTGGCTGTCAGTATGTACATGCTCTCAGCCCCATGTGGGGAGTGGGCCCAGGACCCTCAGGCCAGGCCAGGTGACGGTGCTTTTGATTTTACAGCGAAGTAGCCAGCAGACACACTAAACAAAGCAGGGAAGAAGTCAGATGACAGACAGCTCAGTGTGGTTTGCCAGCCAGGCTCTGGAGAGTGTTGATTGAGTGGTCTGATTGTGGTGGGGATGGATGAGGGAGGGCCCGATTTCTGCCTGGCTGAGGATTTTAACAAAGAAATGGGCTGTGCCATTTTCATCAGTTCAAGGTGCCGGCACTGTGTTCGGCTGTAGAGACACAGAGCCCCAAGGAACTTAGCATGCTCACTCCAGCTTCTGTCTCTATGGTTGCTTTTCAGTTGTTTTGGAGAATCATGTCGTGACAGATGATGATGAACCTGCCTTGAAGCGCCAGCGACTGGAGATCAATTGCCAGGATCCCTCTATAAAGGTACCGTGTGGCTCCTGTGTGCACTGTGTAACTTTCTACCGTCAACCTGGGCTTAGAAAGCAGAACTGATCCTCTTGCAGCTCTCCAGTGGCAGGGCCACGCCTTCTAGGATTCAAGGGGGGCTCTCCCTGCCTCCTCTGCTGTGACCTATAGGTCCCAGCCTTGTCACTCCAGTCCATGCCTGAGGCCTACCCTCACTCAGGCCCAGATGAATCATTTATTTAAATACATGTGCAAAGAGCCTCTTTCCAGATGAGGCCACAGGAAGGGCCTGGCCCTGTAGTATGGAGATGCCACTGAAATGCTGCATAAAAGCACAGGCCAGATCCTTCCAGCAAAAGACGGGAGGCAACACTGGATTTGGAAGAGGACAAGTGAAGTCTTCCTGTGCATGCACAAGCCTGCCTCAGGCGGGAGGAGAGCTGAGGTCACTGGGGCCTTCCCCCAAGTCCTGAGGTCACCGGGGACACCCCCAAGTCCTGAGGTCACTGGGGACACCCCCAAGTCCTGAGGTCACTGGGGCCTTCCCCCAAGGGGACACCCCCAAGTCCTGAGGTCACTGGGGCCTTCCCCCAAGTCCTGAGGTCACTGGGGACACCCCCAAGTCCTGAGGTCACTGGGGACACCCCCAAGTCCTGAGGTCACCGGGGCCTTCCCCCAAGTCCTGAGGTCACTGGGACCTTCCCCCAAGTCCTGAGGTCACCGGGGACACCCCCAAGTCCTGAGGTCACCGGGGACACCCCCAAGTCCTGAGGTCACCGGGGACACCCCCAAGTCCTGAGGTCACCAGGGCCTTCCCCCAAGTCCTGAGGTCACTGGGGCCTTCCCCCAAGTCCTGAGGTCACCGGGGACACCCCCAAGTCCTGAGGTCACTGGGGACACCCCCCAAGTCCTGAGGTCACTGGGGCCTTCCCCCAAGTCCTGAGGTCACTGGGGACACCCCCAAGTCTTGAGGTCACTGGGGCCTTCCCCCAAGTCCTGAGGTCACTGGGGACACCCCCAAGTCCTGAGGTCACTGGGGACACCCCCAAGTCCTGAGGTCACTGGGGACACCCCCAAGTCCTGAGGTCACTGGGGACATCCCCAAGTCCTGAGGTCACGGGTCCTTCCCCCAAGTCCTGAGGTCACGGGACACCCCCAAGTCCTGAGGTCACTGGGGACACCCCCAAGTCCTGAGGTCACTGGGGCCTTCCCCCAAGTCCTGAGGTTTACTGCCTGGGGTTGGAGGCTCCTTAGTCAGTCGGCGAATTGCTTATTTGGGATCCAGTGTCTGCAGAACACGAGGTAAATATTATTACAGGAGAGAAGTTTATAAGAGTGACTCAGATGACATCAGTCCTTGTCACAGGCTTCTCTGGGTCAACTGTGACTTCTTAAGATGCTCAGTTCACCCTGGTGTTAAGAATGTAGCTCCAGCTGAAGCTGGGAATTCAAAATCTACTCAGGCCAGAAGGGGCACCATGCACCTTTAACCCTGGCACTTGAGAGGCAGAGGCAGGTAGATCTCTTGAGTTTGTGGTCAGCCTGGTCTACATATTGAGTTCTGGAACAGCTAGGGCTACATAGAAAGAAGCTGTCTCAAAAAATACTGAGTGAAATCCGCTTTGAGAGCAGTGGACAGAAAGACAGCATCAGGTCTGAACGTACTGCATGGCCTTAACTGTAGCATAGAGCACACAGATCCGAAAGTACCCCATGGCCTTAACTGTAGCATAGAGCACAGACCATGGAGGAGGGCGGCCGCCTGGGGTCTCCTGGAGACGCTGTGCACGGGGGCTATCACGTGTAGCCATGTGCTGTCACCGGATTGGAAGACAGTCACATACCAATTGCCAGGTCAGGGCTGTTTGTGGGCAGTGTTGGGAAGAATACTGTCTCTTCCCTTGGTGGGTTTGCTGGAGATGTTAGTCTGCGACAGGGATTGTCCTCTCTGTTGGCCACCACGTAGTTGTCATGGTGTCTGCCTGCACTGTTGACGCTGCTCCATTGATAGCCGAGTGGACACTGGGGACGAGCTGAGCACTGCTACTTGTTCCCTGGCACGCACAGCCTTGCCCCTAGAGAGCATGGCTAGCGGAGAGAGCATGGTCAGCGCGGAGCGTCTTCTCCTTCACCTTTTTCTTACTAGTGTCCTTCTGTAAAAAGAGGCCTTTAAGCCAGGGTTCAGGGTGCAGGAAATGTAGGTGTAAGGCCCGCAGCACTGAAGGAAAACAATGTTCTCCACCTCGTGCTGGGTCTGGCAGGGGATGTGCTGAGTGGAGGTAGAAGTGAGGGCTTTGGTGTGCAGCACTTTCCCATGGCTGCTCCTAACTGCTGTGCATAGCATGGAAATAGAGCAAGCTTAGGGTTCTTCAGAGCCCAGTCTGGCTCTCAGAATGCTCTGACCCATGCATGCGTGCTTTGCCGCACCCGGTTGTTGTTAGTGTGGTGTCTGCCTCTGTGGCTGTTGTGGTTGTGTTATGGTATCTGCCTCTGTGGTGGTTGTGGTTGCGATTCTGCTCTGTGATTCCCTTTCAAGCTAGAGCAGAGATGGCCCCCACTAACTTGGACTGGGTGCAGGGGTCACGCTGTTCTGCCTGACCCTCTGCTCGCATGGGCTAGCACCTTCTTTCTGAGGTGCCCCTGAGTGCCCCTGAGGTTGCATTTCTCCTCCAGCCGAATCCTTATTGTGCTTTCTTCAGTGGTTGCTGGCCTTACACAGCTGAATGACTTCGTCTTCTCACCAGCACCCGGAGCGCTGGCTGGGAGGTCTCTTTTCACAGTAGAGTTCCTGTGTGCACCATGTACATGGTAGCTTGTGCAAGCCATCCCATCTGCTCTGTGTCCGTGCACATGGCCTGCTGCTGACTTTCAGCTTGCTAGTTGGAAACTGCTCCTCTTGTGGGCCACTAGGTGGCACACTTGATATTTAGAAGATCACTGGAAGGGGTCATTGACAGATTGCAGTGAGGTATACCTGTGTCCAGCCATCGTTTTTTTGGTTTTTAGGGTTTTGATAGTAGCATTATCTGTCAGCATTAGATTTTGTAGCTTTAATGTGTAAATCTTTGGATGAGCATAGTGACAAGCTTATTACTCCATGGCTGCAGTAGAGGTGAGGTTGCATGGGCTTATTAGACACAAAGGGCTGCGCTCCTCACTGAATCCCTAGGCACGGCCCAGGGCTCCTCACTGAATCCCTAGGCACGGCCCAGGGCTCCTCACTGAATCCCTAGGCACGGCCCAGGGCTCCTCACTGAATCCCTAGACATGGCCCAGGGCTCCTCACTGCATATGTTGGCTCGGCCCAGGGCTCCCTCAGCTGAAGTACACTGGGTGGACTTAGGGGCCAGCTAGGATCCTAAGGATTTGCTCCTCACAGTGGAAGACACCCTCTCTGAAGCTTTTCTGTTTTCATTTCCAGTCTTTCCTGTACTCTATTAACCAGACGATATGTTTGCGGTTGGATAGCATTGAGGCCAAGCTGCAAGCTCTCGAGGCTACTTGCAAATCTCTGGAAGAGAAGCTAGACCTGGTCACCAATAAACAACACAGTCCCATCCAGGTCCCCATGGTGGCAGGTTCCCCACTGGGTGCCACCCAGACCTGCAACAAAGTGCGATGGTAAGTCCAGAAGACCGAGGCTCTGCAGGCCACCCTGGGAAAGCACTCCCGTGCCAGCCCAGGAGCCGCTATTACTGATCTGCCCTCGCCCCAGATATCTGCCCTGGTGCTTCCATGGGGCTGGTTTCACTTAGACCGAAACCAAACACAGGCTCTGCCGGAACGGCCTGAGTCGCTCCAACTTTCTTGGCTTAAGCAGCCGGACTCATCTTTCCTTGCACCTGGCCATGCACTTGGCCCGTGTATGTTGCTTTTTTTCTCTTTCTGTCTCTGGCTGGCCATTGCCTACGTTTTCTTCAGGGGTAGTATTTATAATTTTTACTTGACCATAGCAAACTTTCCACTTAGTCTGAGACTTGCCTTGGGTCTCATTTTTAAATAGGTTTGTGGCCTCCAAGAGAGCTTGGCATGGTTTGCGCTCTGCTGGCATGGAAGGTTCCATGCCTGGCTCAGTGGGGTGGAAAGGTGTCTCAGAAGGTGTCCTTCTCACACTGGCTCCGTAGGCAGTGTGGCATGAGACCTTGTGGGTGGCAGCACTCACCCAGTGTCCCTGATGTTCTTATTCTTTCCTGAAGTGTCCAGGAGGAAGTCCACTCACCACAGTGGCCTTAGCGTCATCTCTGTGCTCCAAGGCCTCCTCTTGCTTGTTGGGTTTGGGAAGAGCAGAACAGTAGGGTAGCAACGCCACCCTCAGCAGCCTGAAGGGACACCGGTGGCTTTGCTGTGGTGTGGGTGGTTGGTGGGTGCCACCCTGCCCATGTGTGCTGGTAACTAGAGCAACAGTCGGTGCTTGTGGATTTAAAGGGGTGTGTGGGAAGGGAGGGGAGGGGTTACTTTGGATGGTTTTGGGGTGGTCAAGAGTACCAAGTAATTGCCTGTCCTCCTTTGAGACAGTTCCTGACGAGGCCTGTAACTCTCAGGAGCACCCCAGATTCACTCTGCTCTCCCTCGGTATCCTAGCTTCTCAGCAGAGGCAGGGGTTCTCTCATGACTGGAGTGGGATGCACAGCTCAGCCCCCCCAGCCCCACTATACACTTGTGCACACAGTGTCTGTGCAGGCTCTCTTTTGAAATGCCCCTTTGTCCCCAAACATAATGTTTGGAGCTACAGCTTTAAGTTAATGGGGAGACGAGAAAGGACTGCAGTGTATGGAAGAACATGTGCTTAAGCATACAGTTACAAACAGAGATGCAGCCTGGAGACAGTGGTTGTAGGCATCACCGACTGATGGTGGAATATTCTACAATGCTGAGTTCTTTGTGCCATTTCTAGTGAAGCAAAGTGTAGTTCTTTGTAGACTGACACAGTAGTCGAGTTCCTAGAAAGTTCAAGTTCCTTAAAAACTGCAAGGACGTCTTCTGTCTGAATTCTGCCTGGGCCAGGGCTCAGAGTCAGACATATGGACGGCCCTCATGTGACTGCTCAGGACCTGGGGCATTCGTGTGGGAGGGTTTTGTGTTAGTTGTCTCAGGCATTAAAGGATACCTTAGCCTTCTTGGTCACACCTAGACTCTAGTGGCATTTTACATTGGTAGCCATGTTTGTCACACTGACTCCAGAGCTTTTGGGCCTACAGCAAACAGCATTATTGTCCCTAGGGTGAAATAAAAGAGCGGTGATCTTTGCTTCTTATAAGTTACTGCCTATTCTGGGGACAGCACCTCGAACTTTGTCACTCATGGCTCATGGTGTCTTCAGGAGCTGGCGAAGTGTTGACAGCGTCTTTTTTCTCTGTTCTAGTTCTACCAGGTTATGGGAGCAGCAGGGGTGGAAGAGGGTAGGTTTTTTGTGGCCTGACCTCAAGGGCACATGTTTGGAATTTTGTCTGTTTGGGAGCACTGAGTGTCAAGGTCACCTAGTTGGACAGTCCCAGGGCCCAGACATTTCCAAGTTCTGCTTTCCTCATTAGAAAAATGAGAGCTGGGACACTACCTGGGTGTGGTGGTGACAGGGCCACACTCTCCAGAAGGCTGTTAACAGGAAACTTGAGAGCAGAATCCCAGGATTCCATCAACGGATGGATGAAGTCATTGATACAGATTCAGGAAGAAACGAGAATTGTTACACAGAACCTGGGCAGTGGGGCATAGACTGGCTTCTAGAACTCTCAGAAAGGTGGTACTGTACTGAATGGTGAGGTGCTGCGTTCTGCTTACCTACTGCCTCTGAGGAGGAAGCATGCTTACATAGCTGAATGATCTCTGTCCAGATCATGTGCTCTGACAAAGAACTTTAAACCTTGGGCCACTACTTGCTGGCTTTGAGTGTGACTCACAGGACTAACATCACGAGTCTTTCAGCTCTAAGGAGGCCTCAAGAGAGTGCCTAGAGATGTTCTTGAAGGACACTGCCTCCCATTTGGAGATGCTGCAGAGGTCCAGGTCTAGCAGGAGGTGCTACCTGAGGCCTTCTCTCCGCTCTGGAAATCTGTGCCCCCTTTGGTCATCCTGGCTGCACACTGGGGCTGCTGCCTCCAAGGGTGCGCTTCTGACTGTGCTCCTTGGCAGACAGAAGGCCATGGCCCACTGCCCGCCTCAGCTGGCATGGGGCTCAGAGTTTCAGATTCTGCACCTGAATGAGCAAATTCAAGAACAAAAGAAAAGAAGGCCTGTTTTCTTTGATGCCAAAGCTTAATCATGATAAAAATGTTTGTGAGGTTACAGGGGTGGGGTTTCATCCAGCAGTGACATTCGGCTTCCAGAGATGGAAATGAACTTAATTCTGTTGTGCCTGGCTTGTGTTTCCTACGGGTATGCTGTGGGTTTCATTTCTCATAGTTGTACCCGTAGGGATGGCAGTGAGGTAATTTAGTGCTGAAGACATTTGCTGAAGCATCTGCATTGCTGTGGAAGCCAGTGGTTTGGTGAGCCAACCTTTATACTCCCAGGCTTCAAGCGTTCTAATAAGGCCAGTACTGTGTTGCCTAACCAGTAGGCCTCGAGGGCCAGTGCAGGCATTTTATACAAATGGTGAATAAGTTACCTTCCCACTCTTGTGGCTAGACGCAGCCTGGTGATGGAGCAGTAGTGTTGGTACAGTGCAGATGCACCCAGGAGCCGTGTGGGCTGCTCCCAGACACGGGCAGGGTGTTGCCTCCAGGGTTGCCACCTTGTACTGCTTGACAGCGCAACAGCTGTGAGAGCCAAGCCTTTCTGATTGTAGTTAGCTAAGACTATTATCTAGGACAGACACTTTCTTATTTTTTAAAGCAGTAAATTTTTTACTTTAAAAAGTTTAAATTTAAGACTGGAGAGTTGGTTCAGTGTGTAGAACCAGTGGGTTCAATCATTGCCAGTACTGTGTAAAACCCAACATGGTAGCACATGACTGTCACTCCCACAGTCAGGAGGTAGAAACTGGAGGGTAAGAAGTTCCAGGTTATCCTTGACTACATAGTGAGCTTGGGGCCAGCCTGGGCAACATGAGACTCTGTCTCAAAAGCAAAACTAGATAAAATAAAACAAAACACATACACAAAAGGATTTTGTATAGCAATGGTTTCCAATTTTTTTTAAAAAAGTGATTTAAAACTTCCCTCAGGGCAGTGGTGCAAAGCTTCCTCAGGAGAATTTTTGTTCTTTTCTTTCCCTTTCTCTGAACTGACAGTTACTGAGTCAAGAGACTTGAAATGTTAGTGAAGACTTAAACTCCCTGTAGCAATCTGGCTGCCAACTCTTAGTCCCTGGCGATCTTTTGTTTTCCTGTTAAAGGAAGCTGACCTGGTTCCTAGCTTATCTGCTTCTCGGAGAGCTGGTCTCGCACCTAACTTTCCTTCTCCTGTGGGTGCTGTGGGAAGGTCTCAGGCTTCAGCACTCTCAGTCAGTCAGAAGCCTCTGCTCTGTAGGCTGAGAGTGTGGCAGGCCCACGGTAGGGCTGTCTGCCTGGTCTCTCACATGGTGGACTTGCATCCTTCTTCCCTGATGCTGAGTTCTGGATGCTTCTATTTGATGCCGAGCTTGATCTTCCTGCCAGTCTTGTGCTGCCTTGCTCAGCCGCACACTCCTCTGTACACACTGGGCTGTTGACTAAAGGAGGCAGCACACGGTTCACACGCAAGGCTGGGGAGTCCTTAGCAAACCTTGCTGACCCAGACGTGTCGCAGCCCTCAAAGCCAACATAGTAAAGTGAACTGTTCTGCTAGATTGTGGTCTGGCAGCTCAGAGGCCTTCTCCAGCACCCACAGAACTCATGCTCTTCAAAGGGAATTGTGTTGGCGCCAGGTTACTCTGGGAAGCGTTGTCATGTCCACCCGGGGTGGTTTCACAGACACAGTGAATCTTCTCTTCTGTGTGTCAGGTCTTTAGTTTCTCCTTGTTGTACATAACTTGTATTTCTAAGTACTTTGTACTTATGGCCTTACGTATGCTAGCCTGGCCTCCTGATGGCCTCCTGTCTCCTGAGAGCTGTGATCACAGGTATGCACTATGCCTTGTGTGTGAGGTGCTGGGGCTCAAACCCAGGACTGTGTGTGGAAGGCAAGCTTTCTCCTGACTGACTGATTCTAAGCTCTCATAAACATGTAAAACAGTCACTTACACGTCTGTGGTTTAGCATAAGTGTGCGTGCTGGAAGAGGGTGTTGGCTCCCCTTGGAGCTAGAGTTACAGGAGTTTGGGAGCCCCTTGATGTGGGTGCTGGGAACTAATCCTGTGTCCTGAAAGAGCCATGGCCCCACCCCCTCCCATGAGTCCTTTACATTTCAGTTTCCAGTTGTTTGCTCATTTCTGAATTCACCTCCCAACACTGGCATGAAATCTGCCACATATTAGGTAGCCGTTATAGCTTTGTGGCCTATCTCCAGTTCCTAAGTTCATTTATTTTAGTGGCTTTTCTTTAGGATTTGAAAAGAAAGGAGCCTGGCATGTGATGCACGTTAATCCCAACGTTTAGGAGGCGGAGGCTAGAGGATGCTGCGGCCTGGAGGCCAGCTTGGCTTATGCAACAAGACCCTGCTGACTGGAGTTCTCCCTTCTCTCAGGAGGATTTCTGTGCCTTTACTGTATCTGCTGTGAGCTCATTTCCATGCATTGTACCCTTCTGTTTGCCTTGATACAGTTCTGTTTTCTGAAGGTGCTCCATAGTGTGAGTTCTGGTTCATCTTCAGGAAGAACTTTCCCCTACCCTTTCCAACAAACTCTTTATTCTCATGTGATCCAGTACTGTG
This sequence comes from Mus pahari, assembly GCF_900095145.1. Classification (NCBI taxonomy): domain Eukaryota; kingdom Metazoa; phylum Chordata; class Mammalia; order Rodentia; family Muridae; genus Mus; species Mus pahari. Next base: position 45,162,074 of record NC_034609.1, read on the forward strand.
CTTTATTAGTATTAAAAAAACAAAAGCAAAAACAAACAAACAAAACGTGTCAGGGCAGCTATCTGGATCAATGTTTCTTATTCAGTAGGCCTTGAATTCACAGAAGTCCTCTTGCCTTTATCTCTCCAGTCTGGGGTTTAGGACATGAACCACTGTAATTGGCTTAGGGGAAGACTTTTCTGACATCCCTGTCTCCCATCAGAAGATAGGATAAAGTAGAGGCTAGAGTACTGTGACTAGGGCGACTCATGAACATCCTGGGAGCCTCAGTGGCTCTGAGCTGTAAATAGTCCCCAGGAAACTCACTGGATTTGAAATCTTTAATTTTCAGTGCTTAATATCAACTTCTGCCTAGTGGGTAAGGTAGCTCTAGACATCCTCTGCTTGTATGCTTAGTGCTGCCTGCTGGCTTTAGTGCTCCATCTTTCTGTCTTCTGTGGGATGTTGGCCAGCTGCATGAAGTCCCCAGAACCCCAAGATGCTTAGCTCAGGATGAGCCCAGTCTTAATTTTATGTGGGCCTGAAACAGCAGACTTCATTTGTGGCTGGTGGTGTTGGGATGGTGGCAATGCATTTTGAACAAAGTAGACAGAAGGCCACCACCAGAAGCCAGAGGTGCTAAGTGGACACCGTAGCAGGGGTGAGCAGGTGTGAAGGGAGGTGGCTCAGCAGAGCTGTGGCTGGGGTATGTATGTGAATGTAACTGGGAAGTTGTTGTATAGATTTGTTTGTTTGTTTGTTGTTTTTAAAGCCAAAGGTCTCATGAGAATTGCCCAGGGCAATTTGTAAAGTAAAAAGAGGTCTTAGGTTCTCTTAAGGGAGCTCTGGCTTCTCCTAGAAAGTCCTGATTTGTGAGAAGTAGTGTAAGCTTAGCTTTTTGTTTTGTTTTAGAAAGTTGCTGTTATAAGAGAACATTGGGTTCACGCATCTAACTTATGCCTGGCCAGCTCCATGGTCTGAGGCCGGTGATGTCTTTCTGAGCTGCTGTCTGTGGCAGAGGCACTGAGATGCCCTTGTCTGCATTTTGGCTACAACCTCTTTGGAAGATACAGCATCGTCCCATCTTTTCCCCACCCCCTCGTGTGTGTGTGTGTGTGTGTGTGTGTGTGTGTGTGTGTGAGAGAGAGAGAGAGAGAGAGAGAGAGAGAGAGAGAGAGAGAGAGAGAGAGAGAGAGAGAGAGAGAGAGAGAGAGAGAAGATGTGGATGGCACTCTGTGTTCTGTCTCACAGTACTTGGAAGGAGTAATATGCTTCTCTTGAAGCCTTTGTGGTCAGTGCTTGTCATCCTTTGTGCTGCCAGGCTGATTGTGGACACTCTTCTGATATAGTAGGTGAAAGGACCTTGTTCATACCTGTACTGCGGCTGCTGCTTTGCCACAATATAGAGCATGTTTTACTGCTGAATAGTATGTAAAGGAGAGAATATTCAGCGTGTCTAACTTCAGCCACAAATCAGCATCACTGAAGAACTGAAGAGTCAGGCCAGATGTGACTGTACTCGCCTGTAATTTTAGCACTCGGGAGGTGGAGGCTGGAGGGTTTTAAGTTTGAGCCTAGCCTTAGATACATGATGCTCTCTCAAAGACCCCATCCCCCTCCAAAACTCCCAGCAGTCTATGGGTCATATCATTTACTTTTTAAAAAATTTTCATTAAGTTTTATGAAAAGATTGTTGTCTTATCTGTGTTTTGTCCATGTTTGTAAGTGTGCCATGTGTGTGTAGCACCCATGGAGGCCAAAAGAGGGCATTAGACCCTCAGGAATTAGAGTTATAGATGATTAGCACCCACCAGTGGGTGCTGGAAACTGAAGTTGGGTCCTCTGCAAGAGCAGCCAGTGCTCTTAATTTCTGAGCTGTCTCTTCAGCCCTATCTCATTATTTTCTTTTTAAAGATTTATTTAGTTATATGAGTGCTCTCTTTGCATCCAGTAGAGGGCATCAGAACTCATTACACATGGTTGCAAGCTACCATGTGGTTGCTGGGAATTGAACTCAGGACCTCTGGAAAAGCAGTCAGTGCTCTTAACCACTGAGCCATCTCCCAAGCTCCTTATCTCATTTTTTATTTAATAGAAAAATAAACAACTAGGAGGGAGGGTGGGAAGGGGAGTGGGGGGGGCTGGGAATAGGAAATGCAAATAAATAAACAAGTATAAATTTTAAAAAAGGGAAATAGACAGCTGTGGGTAGAAGTGTGAGTAGTAAAGGAGTGGGTAGGGATCATAAAAATATAAAGAATTTCAACAGTATAAACCAAGGGGGAGTAGACAGCTTGCTCCTGGAGCAAAATAGAGGGAGTCTTCTGTTCGGCAGCCCAGGTGGGGGCAAGGATGGAAGCCACTCTGCCTAGTTTATGCTTTTTACAGTCGGCACTGGAGCAGAGGGGGACCTGGACAGGCGCTCCTCATAAAGGCAGAGCACAGATCAACTGCAAGGTCACAGGAGGCCTTTGGGGTCTAGAACCAGGCAAAAAGCATCCTTCAGTCTGACTCGGGGAAGCAGGCAGGCAGGCCCCTGATTGGTTGATCTGAGAGAGCATAGAAAGAATAACATAGACAAGTGAAGATGTCCTAAAGCCAAAATGATGTAAACTCAGCAGTAAATGAAGTTACTGTGAGACCAGCCTGAGGGATGCCTGCAAGTCTTCAGCTTCTTGGCTATAATATACCAGTCAGAGCTGGGGTGGGGTGGGGTGGGGTGGGGTGGGGTGGGGTGGTGGTGGGGTGACAGCGGTGCTAGAGAGTGCTTGGACACTGTTAAGATGGGTCAGAGGATGATAGATAGATAGCCCTTGATGCAGGAAGGGATGTGGAAGGCAGGAGCTCTCACGTGCAGCAGCATGGCCAGGCCTTAGAAGCTGGGTGTCCTTCCTGCATGGCTCAGGACCATGTGTCCTCTTGATCAAGGCACAGTCATGATGAAACCTGCAGACACTCTTACCACTTTTCAGTAGGCAAGGCTCATTAACACGTCCATGCCATGGGGCAGTCCCCAGCCACTGAAGCAAAAATCATGAGTTGCTCCTGTGGCTGGCCTGCAAGTTCCTCTACATTACATTCTCCAAGGACAAACAGATGGTTCTCTAGAGAGATCCCAAGAGGTGGCAGAGCAGGGCTTTTTTCTTGGAAAGGGACATTGTTTGGACCTGTGCAGGGGACTACACTGCCCAGAGCCACGCAGGTGCCCCTGCGGAATGCAATGGCATCTGAAGGAGGCTTGCCTCTCACTCATGCGTGGGCTCAGGGTTGCTTGCTGCCGTTGCTTTTGGTTCAGGCTACACGGATTTCATAGCTGGGAGCAGTGTTCACAAGCCTCTGTGTGCTCCCAAGAAACTTGTCATTACTTCACAACATTGAGTGTATGGGGCTTGTGTGTGTACACGGCTGTTTGGTGTACATGTTCATGTGCGTGTGTTCCTACATGGTTTACTATAGGAGCCACTTCAGGAGTTGCTGAGCAGGTGTGAAGTCTGGGGATGGTGTGTGAGGATGTAGCAGGAAGGGGCTGTCTCAGGCCAGAGCAGCTTAAGTCTCCTTCTGGAGGGTTCCTGAGAGGCCGCTCCTCCTTCCCTATCATCTCTCCCTGACAGACCACAGGGAACTAACGAGGAGCTGGAGTCCCATCTGTGAGATTCCCTCTCCAGCAGCTCCCGGTTTGTGTTTCACTAAGTCACTAGGAGGGTATCTCAGCCCAGGTACCCCAGAAGTCACACAGGTACCCCAGATGTCACACAGAACGGGGAAGCATGTGGTCTGTAGTCACATACCTGTGACATAAAGGGAGGTAATACTGTGTTCAGAAAGTCCAAATTCTCAGGTGCCTGGAAATGTTTTCCTGATTCCCCACCCTAGTTTGGTGACAAATGTTCCCAGAAGTGTGTGTGTGTGTGTGTGTGTGTATGCCACGCTCCAGCATTTGTGCATTTTCCCCACTTACTCTTGGGTCTTTTCTGGTTACTGTGGAAGAGCTGTGGCTGATAGGATTGTATGATACCAGGCCTTGGAAGCCATTTCCATCTTGTTCTATGAGTGTGGCAAGTGTGTGTGCCTGAGGCCACACAGCCACAGAAGCAGGCAGAGATCGCCTGGGTTACTTTGGATCCCCGGGGACACTCTCTTAGTTTGTCACTTTAGGTGTCACCAGAGAGTAAGTAGAATGATGAGAAACAAAAGTGAGTGGCATGCTGGTACTTACACTTCCTGTCTAGGAAGGAAGTACCCTTTCCTCTGGACAAGGACACTGGGTTTCAGGTAATATAAATGGCTGTGGCCCTGGCTCTTGACAGTAGTCCACACTAGACAACTCTGCCATGAAGTGCTCTGAGTTGACATGAGGAGTGCAGTGGGAAGGAGCCCCTGGGAGCCATGTCCTGCTCGGTCACACCCTAGCGCTGCCTCCCCAGTGTTGTTGAGCCTGGTGACTCTTGGGCCCTGGTCCATTCTCTCCTAGAATTTCTCCTCAAACCCAAGCCTCAAGGCCTCTTGTTTTGGTTTTGCACTCTTTAGAGGGCCGTGGGTGGTGTGTGAGCACATTTCCCTTTGCTGCTCGTGGGTTGGTTGACTGCCTCACTCTAGAGGGCAGATGTGGAGTGACATGAGGAGGGCAGCCATGAGACAGCATGCTGTATCATAGTTTTGGAGGGATGTGGGTGAAAGATGGTAGGGAGCTGAGCTGGTTCAGTGGGTCAGCTCATGCTTCTGCAGGCAAAAGGTCTGAGTTTAAATCCCTAATCTTGTAAACAGCCAGGCATGGCAGTGCATATCGTGTGGCCCAGCACGGGGGTGGGGGTGGGGGGTGGGGGGTGGGAGGGACTGGGCAGATCCCAGGCTTGCTGATTTACCAGCCTAGCTGAATGGACTAGGTTACTCTTCAGTGATAGACCTTGTTTGAAATGAATGAGGCAGAGAGCAGTGGAGGAAGACTCCCGATCCCTGCTCTGGACTCTGCACACAACTCCCATGTATGCGGTGCACACACACACGGACCCTGCACATACACATCATACACCCAAGGGGAAAGTGAAGAGGAACCTGTTTCCATGTAAACCTGTTGCTGAGATGGCTTGCAGATGCATAGGACAGGAGGGTGCCTTAGCCTGTCCTGCCCACTCTGTTAAGTGTTCACAGCCCCACCCACCCACATTATGCATTTGGGTCAACCAAGAATACCAGCTAGCAGGAAGCTGGAGAAGCCCAACTCCAGCTTGGTTGTTCTGCTCTGGACCCCGCTTTCTGCTGCGGCCCCGAGCTCACCGTGTTGAATGATGCGTGTGCTCTGACAATGAATGTCGTTGTTTTAAGGTCTTCTTTTTCTTGTGATTCTTTTGTTTCATAGCGTCGTCCCCCAGACTACAGTAATACTCAACAATGATCGGCAGAACGCCATTGTAGCCAAGATGGAAGACCCATTGAGCAACAGGGCACCGGATTCCCTGGAAAATATCATTAGCAAGTCAGTAGCCATCACCACCCCACCTCCCCTGCCACTGTCATGAGGATAAGTGAGCGTTCCTGAGTCAGGGTTCAGTCTGAGCACATGTCCATGTCTGTAGTCACAGGGTCCATTCCGTTAGCAGCCACCATAGTTTTTAGGCCAGGAAGGGCCAGCCTGGTGCTTAGCAATGGTGGGGTGAGACAGCACAAGGGGTGGGCAGCTGTGAGGACCACTGGGCTGGATCTGGTATGTGAAGAGGCTAGATAGTGCGTGTGGTCAGCTGACCACTCCCATCTGTCTGTTCTGCAGTTGAGCGTCTCCTCAGTTGGTAAATGATGTACTTGTGTTGAGTTGTGACTTTTTTTTTCTCATCCCTATCTTTTGAGATGTGTTGAATGGAACTTCCATCAGAAATGAAAGTGTACAACAGCCATGCTCTGTGGGGCCTCTGCCCGTGGCTCTGCCTCTGCCTCAGGAAAGCTTGGTCACCTTTAATTACCGGCAGTATTCTCATAGATTCCTGTCTTGCTTTTTTTCTCTGTGGGGTGTGGCTCCTTCCAGCTTTGTTCTGGCTTCTTGTCCTGGACCAGTTCTCTAGGCAACAGGAGGCCTGCCTGGGGCTGCTGTGTGTGCTGTGTGGAGTGCTGGAGGCCTGCCACTCTGTTGGGGCATGAGTGTGGAGTGTTGAGGAGCCAGTTCACCGTGGGTAGTTGTGTGGGGTCAAATTCAGGAAGGATCTCCTGCCTCCGGGGATGACAAGAGTTTTAAGGCCCCTTTGACTTTGCTGATGGGAACTAGAGCTTTGTGTCCTCTGTGGTGTGTAGTAGGTCATAGCCCACAGTGTTGACAGAGTCATTCAGAAAGCAATCAGTCCTGGGTCTTTCTGAGCATGTTCTGCTGCTAGCTGTTTGGCTGCTGCTGCACTTCAGGGCCCTGCACCAAGAATGGCTCCCAGAGGACTCCTGCCATCCTGATGGCCTTGGAAGCTGATTCTAGGGTTTGTCTGTGGGAGTCGTAAGGAGTATGGAGGTGTTTTGGAGACTGAATCATCTTGGGTGTCTGACAGCGTGGGTGATGGATGGATGGGGACTCTGACACATGATGACCATTGTGCATGTGAGGGTGGCCTCTAAGATCTGGAAGCCGGATTCTAGGCTGAGTCTCAGGGAGTTGCAGTTTTACTTATTTTGTGCTGTTCATATTTTATAGCAGTTGCTTTATATGTGTCTTCTTGGTCTCAGACTGTTTCTGTGTTATGTTGCCGCTCATCTCCATGGAGGGTGTGTGTGGGGGCATACCGCATGTTGGGCAACCCACCTTATGCATTGGTCCATGCTCAGCTAGACACTGGGATAAGTCCATACAGCAGCGGGAGTCAGGGCTATCTCAGTGTACCACTCATGTCCTCTCACAGCCTGGGCTGCTGTGTTTGTTTCCCGTCAGCGCTGTTCCTGGGCGTCGGCAGAACACCATCGTGGTGAAAGTGCCTGGTCAGGATGATAGCCACAACGAAGATGGGGAGAGCGGGTCAGAGGCCAGTGACTCCGTGTCTAACTGCGGCCAGCCAGGAAGCCAGAACATTGGAAGCAACGTCACACTCATCACCCTGAACTCTGAAGGTGCGTTCCTAGGACTGTCATAGTTGTGCCTTTGTGTTGTTCTTCTGGAAGGGGTGTGGCTTACTGTTGGCAGGAGGAGACACAGTGATGAAGAGAGTTAAGCAGCTGGCATTCCACTGTGGCTGCCAGCATCTATGCCCATCTCCCTGTGCCTGTGCCTCTCTTAAGTTCCTGGCATGTCTGTTATGGGGCTGCCTTCTTGGATGGCCTGCTTCTGAGGAGGAGTAGCTTTCATGACCATGCCCCAGAAGCCACCACTGCCCTTGGCATTTCTCTGTAGGTTTCCAGAGGCTGTTGCTACACTTAGGGAGCACAGTCTTCTCGGGTTGGACTGCCTCTGTGGTGGAGATCTGCAAGTAGCCAGGAAGAGCCATGCGGGAGCTGCCTTCCCTCGGCTCCTCCTTAGGATTTCCTGGGGTCCCCAGTGTGGGGCAGGCTCTTCTTCCTTGAAGAGTCTGAAGTGCCTCCCTGCTTCTAACTAAGTGACAGGGATGTTGAGAGAGAGGAAGGAGCGCCGACAGGCTGAGCTCTGTGTGCAAATCCTACAAATAGACTTGGGACCTGTGAGACCTTGGGAGGCTTTTGTCTCCTCATCTAAATGACTGGTTTTTCCTATAAGCACTTTTTTTTTCCAATTTAATGAAGATTTTGCTTTTAGGTATGTAACTGTATCTGAAATACTAGAAATAATCTCCTTCAAGATTGCAGTGTTAGGAGCTGAAGCTAGGTACCACACACTTGATGGTTTTACAGTTCATGTTCTAGCAGTTGCTAAAATGTCGATTGTTGTTCCCAAGAGTTTGTGTGCTAAGAACTTGACCGCGGTCATGGCTCTGCTGCTCAGAGGTAGACCTTCCATGGGGTGGACCACTGAGGTGGGTCCTAAGGAGGAGGAGTGGGATCCTGGCCCCATGTGGCCTTTCCTTTTGTGTCTCAGGTCCACAGGATGAGCAACCTCCTCTGCCATAGGCTTCCTCCATGATGACTGGCTACCACAGGGCTGGTGATCATGGACTGAGTCCTCTGAAAGCTTTTCTCCTTAGAAACAGTCTGTCACAGTGACAGAAGCAGGGTTAGTTTATCCATGTTTATCCACCGTATTTGTCTGAATCTAGAAAGGTTTTTTTTTTTTTTTTTTTTTTTTGGTTTTCGAGACAGGGTTTCTCTGTGTAGCCTTGGCTGTCCTGGAACTCACTTTGTAGACCAGGCTGGCCTTGAACTCAGAAATCTGCCTGTCTCTGCCTCCCAAGTGCTGGGATTAAAGGTGTGTGTTACCAACGCCTGGCCAGTCAAAACTTTTTGACAACTTTCTGTGACAGATACCCTTTAGGTCCCTGCACCAAGAAGCTGGTGGCAGCCTGGGAAAGCACCAGGTGGCTTGCAACTTAAGTTTTGCTTTGTTTTTGTTTTCTTGTGACCAACACCTGAGATGCCCGGCTGTAGAGAGAGGGGCTGATGGCACATGTGTGGAGCTTGTTTGTGGAGTGACCACAAGGAATAGAGACCTTGGTTGTGCTCAGTTTTCTTACGGAAGAAACATTTGTGTCTTACTGGTTAGAAACCACAACTATATAATAGAATTGTTATTTAAAATAGCTTATTAAAAAAAGAAAAATGAAGCAAAAATGGTACATATATACCAAAAACCTTATTGAAAGAAAATGCTGGAATCTGCCATTTCTAAATTGAAATGTGCAGTTTGTGGAATACATTTCTAAAATTTTCTACTTCTGTGCCATAGAAGTAGCTTCTGGCTGTCACAGTTGTCCTCTAACATGTGGCCTGTCCTTGTTTTCTGCTCCTCTTGCTCATGTGGAACACTGGCCTGGCACCTCACCATCCCCGCATGGATGGGGATTCTGTCGGAGCATCTCAGAGTGCAGCTGCAGGTATCAAGAGTGGATGTGCAGGCACAGATAGGGGCCTAGATTCTGTGGGCGCTCTTAGACCCTGGACGGCTCAAGATCTGTTCAGGGCAGACACTTACAAGTGCACAAGAAGAACATGTTTTCTGGACTAAACAGAGCTTCTTGTTGCCCACTTAATGAGCGAACTGGGCTAAATAAATTGAGACCCTTGGCTGGGTTTCAAAACGTTCTGGGTTGTTTTGTTTGTTTTTTCGAGACAGGGTTTCTCTGTATAGCCCTGGCTGGACGTTCTGGGTTTTGTGTGGCAGTGTGGCCTGGAAGTCAGTGGGTGCTGACTCTTGTTTCCTGTCTGGTTAGTTCCAGGGGACTTCATTCTGCCTATCTTCATTTTTTGGAGCCACTAGTATCTCACAAAGATGTGTCTTAATGCTGGTAAATTGGGGTTGCTTTACAAATGCCAGATGGGAACTAATTTTTCACATGGATAGAAATAAGTTTAATAGTAGTTGATGAGTACAAGTCTGTTGTCTAAACACTAGCTTGGAGAAGACTGAGGTTGACCCGGTAGCTAGTTGGCCTGAGCTGCAGTATTTGAGTAGCTCTGAAGCCTCCGTGGTCACACCTTTTCTAGATTGTTTAGGCCCTTCCTGCTGGCTCATGCCATGTCACTGGTCTGTTGGACGTCAGCAGGGCCCCAGGAATGGCTTAGGAAGCTCACACCTATGACTGGTGCTCTTGAGTAGGAACTGGGTGTCTGGGAGGCGGGGCTGTCACAGAGCCCCCTGTACTGCCAGGCACAGGCAGTGGAAACTGCTTCCTAAGTCTTCCCGCCTCGGCTGCTGTCAGGGAGCTTTCCTTGTTCCATGTGGCGGATGCCCTGGGCCTTGAGTGCGATGGAAGTGGCAGGAAGTTCGTGGTGTCTGCTGCTCTTGCAGGACTGGGGAGGTGATGATTCGTGTTGAGGCATCTCTGCTGCCCACACTGGTTGATAAGTTGCTGAGTGGCAGTTGTTGCACAGTAAGTTTGGAACAAAGTATCTTTTTATGCTCCATATGACCTCCAACTCATGGTGGGCAAAGCCTTGCTCAGGTCAAGGCCCTGGAGGTAACAGAGGACCTGGGCCCCCCAGGCTTGGGTTTAGGAAGGAGTTGCCTCAGGGTCTGCTTTCCTTCCTTCCGGAGGGAAGCTGAATCGCAGACCCAGACCGGCCCTGCACTGATGCTTGCTGGGTAGCATTGGAGGTAGGGTGCCACCTGGAGGTGCACTCTCTGCAGTTTATTTTTCTGGAACTTAAGATAGACTCTCCGCGCGAGCTGCTTGTCTTCTGACTTGCTTTAAAGAAGAGCAGAAAATCCAAATTGCTGCTGGAAGGTTTTCGTTTTAACAGTTTTTAAAAGTGATGATATCATTGAAGATTTATATGACAGGAAAATAAAACAGATTTATTTTGCTTGAACTGTAAAATAAAGCTAGAAGAACGTGTTGCTCAGATGGTAACATGGGGTTGGTGTATTAGCACAGTTAGCATGCCCCTCCTGCATTTACAAAAGTGTGTTTCTGACAGAGTGGGTAGGTGTTGTCTTGCTCTGTGTAGAGACATGATTCTGTGTTACTAGAGGGACCCTGCACTCCACTGTTATACCAGTCTACAAGGTCGGAGGGCACCGGGTTTGTGTGTTGTGGAAGCTAATACACTGAGTGACTCGGCATGGCCCCCGGGCGGCAGTTCTTCCTCCTGCTTGTCCCTTATCACTGAGTGAGGACAGCAGGCCTAGGCCTCTCTCAACCTGAGGTGCTTTTCCTGCCCCCCAGCTGTCTTCTTCTGTTTGTTTTGTTGTTGTTTGTTGAGATGGGGTCTCCTTATGTGCCTATGCGGTGGGAACTCATGATACCCCTGCTTCAAACTTGTAAGTTTTAGGGTTTCAGGCATGTACCATTATAGCCAGCCCACTGGACTTTGTATGCTTACTGGGTATAGCAGGGGCTGACTGACTTCTGGGAAAGGACCTGTCTCTGAGAACCATCTCGCCACTTACAAGCCATTGATGCCACCAAGAGATTATTTATTCATCTTTTTCCATCCTTACCTAGAGCTGAGAGCCCACGCCCAGGTCCCACCCTGCCATCATGTCCCCTGTGATGTTTGTTTCAGATGACCTAAGTTCTGTGACTCTAGAGAACCCTGACTAATACAGTGTTTTAAGGCAGATTGTGACAGAGACCTAGCAAAGGCTTCCTGAGAGAAGTACACGTGACACCAACTGGTGTGTGCTCAGATGAATTGGGCCCATGGATTCGAACCTGGCAGTGCTTGGACTGCTTCACCAGTGTGCTTGCTCACCTTTGAGCCTGCCCAAGGGACTCCTGTTATTTGACCTCAGATCTTGTTTTGATGTGTTCCTTACAATCAGGATGGCTTGGGCCTGCTGCACCTCAGCTCTGGTAGTCAGGTGAAGGTTGGGAGCTTGGCCTAACAGCCCCAGGGAGCTTACATGTGGGCTGTGGGCTGTACTGCCTGAACGTGCTTCTGAGCATTGCTAACTGTGGCCTTTCTCCTCTCTCAGAGGACTATCCCAATGGCACTTGGCTGGGCGATGAGAATAACCCTGAGATGCGGGTACGCTGTGCCATCATCCCTTCCGACATGCTGCACATCAGCACGAACTGTCGCACAGCAGAGAAGATGGCACTGACACTGCTGGACTACCTGTTCCACCGTGAGGTGCAGGCCGTGTCCAACTTGTCGGGCCAGGGCAAGCACGGGAAGAAGCAGCTGGACCCCCTCACTATCTATGGTATCCGGTGTAAGTTCACACAGTGATAACAGCCTGGCTTGTGAGGGCTGAGGTGGTCAGGGAGCTGAAGCTGCACCATGTTTCCATTCTGGGGAGTGATGCGGGGCTCAATGGTCGTCATGGAGATGGGGGTCTGGGACTCAGGATTTGCTTTGGCAAGATGTTGTGTGGCCCCCTGAGCTGAGAGGGACACTTGGGAATGTGCTTCTCAGGGACTTGCAGACCCCATTCTCACTCATTCTTTGGCTGCTTTGGGGGAAGAGAGAGCAGAGGTGGGATTCCTTGCTGCCCACTGCCCTAGCGCCCCCTAACTTCCCGATGGCACGAGTGGAGTGCCACCTTCCTTCTGTTCAGGGAGGTCTTGGCCTTGGCATCGTGACATGCCCATGAGCTCACCTGGCTGTGCCAGAGGCCAGTAGCACTCTAGGACCGATTTTAGTGCCCAATAGGAGCTGGTTGTTGTCCTGTGCTTGAGGAACACCCATTGCCCCAGCTGGTTGTCACTGTCATCCTGCTGATCCGTGGAAAGCACATAAGAAGCTCAGGCCCCACTCACCAGTGGCCCAGCCTCCTAGACTGTTCATTCCAGAGCTACCTGGAACGAGCTGGCAAGTGGTGGCCTCTGCTCTGTGCAGGATGAGCCCTGAGATGGCTGTGTGTTTAGTTTCACTGGGGCCACACCTTTGGCTTTTCCATCATCCCAGAGGGGCAGCTGCATTGTCTTTACCGAGGAGACAGCCACATGGGCAAGTACTGGGGCCAGAGGAATCACAGCTCTGTCAGATGTCCCACAGAAGGTAGGTATTTGACACCTTTTTTTAGAAAGAGAGACTGGCCCTGGGGCTTCGGAGTGTTGGGCCAGTGTACCCTACAGTTAGACATGGGCTTAGCTCCAGGGGTTTGTAGTAGGTGGGGAGACAGGCGCTGCTAAAGCTATGGCCATCTGTCCAAGAGTCTGCCTTGCCTTCCCCAAACCATGGTCTGCCCTGTGCTCACTTGGCTGCAGTCCATGTGCAAGAGGAGGAGTGCAGGCTGTTCATAATGCCCATGACTCTGTGGCCTCAGGCTCCGTGCTAGGCTCTGTTCACTGGTTCCTTAGCTTTGTAAGAACAGAAACTTGGCGAATTGCTGGCATGCCTCCACCTGTGTGGGCCCACTGCCTCCCAAGCGCTGAGATTAAAGCCGTGCAGTGACTTCCTAAACCATTACCTGGAGGAGACAGTCTCCTGGTCGTAAGATGCAGGCAGCACATTGTCCAGAGCTCTCCTGCCTTGGTGCACTGAGGGGTATATTGGATTTCTAGGGCCATGCTAGCAGAGTCCATGCTGGAGCATTCAGACCCAGACCCAGAGGCAAGGGTTGGCTGTTGGCTGGCAACAGCTCCTCCTCCAGGGGCTTTGCCTCTGGTTCTGGGGTGGTGGTGGTTCTGGTGCTTCCTGATGCGGCCTCCGTGAGCCATCTTCTCCCATCTCCTCATAGAGATCCCACTGCTGTAGCCTCTTCCTCAGTCATATCTGCAAAGGCCCTGTGTCCCAGCACGCTGTCATTTGGAGGTCCTGCAAAGATCACGATTTTGGAAGACACTGTTCCATCAGTGACAGGGATGTGGGTGTCTCTGAGTTTGGGTAACCAGATGCTGTCTCTTCCCTGCTCCTGAAGGGTGGCTGGGGGAGCTGCTCTCATGCTTTGGATACAGGCCATTGTATGGCTGTGTCATTGCTCTCATGCTTGGGATACAGGCCATTGTATGGCTGTGTCATTGGGCTGCCATGGCTTGGCAGGGGTCTTGGGGTACCCCGAGAATGCCAGTTTGCCTAGAGAGCCAGGGAAGAGTTGGGTTGGTGTAAACTGGAGGTAGAGCAGCTTGAGTCCCATAGACGAATGGGAGACCTCTTCTCAGAAGGGACCAGTCACTGCTGAGGGTGGCTTAGAATGGCCATCGGAGTCTACAGACTAGGAGTTGTGGGGACGCATGAACGGGCCAGGGTGAGCTGGGGAGATCCTGCAGGTGTCCTTGGGAAACTTTGCCATGCACAGGCCTGTTCAGAGTGCCCCTTGTCCAGCACTCCTTCCATTCCCCTGGTGGGCGCTGATGTTTTTCTGGGGAGCTGCAGTTGTGTGGTGTCTGTACCATGGCAGTTGAGTTGTCGGCAGCTAGTTCTGCTTGGCTCTCTCCTTGGACTTGAGATTATTTTAGCAGTGATTGTGTCCTCCTTCCTTTGTGACTAATGAAGCACTGTGCCACCCACTGAGGAGCACCTGTTTGTCCCCTCTAGTCTGTTGCCTTTCCCACAGTTCCTAGTAGACTTCTGTGTTAGCTCACACAGTGGGAGCTGGGAAGTGGAGAGACATTAGTAATGAGAGCAGAGTCTGCCTGCTCCCCCATAAGTGGGTATGAGCAAGCTGGCTGCCTCCACAGCGGGAAGAGCAGCAGTGCCCTTGACTTGCATGAGCTCAGTGCTCCACTCCTTGGGCAGCAGGTGACCCACAGGTCAGCAGCTAGAGCCTTCTGTTGTTTTGAGGGCTTTTGGTTTTGAGCCTTGATCCTACTGCATAACCTGCTGAGCAGCAGAGGAAGGTATGACGTCAGGCCTCGTCTTGTTTGTCCTCAGTTGTGACGAAGGTGGACACATAGCCAGAAGCGACAATGTGAAATGGCTTCTCCTGTTCCTTGGTTTTGTCTCAAGGGCGATGATGTTCTTACTACATGAGGTTTTCAAATGTGTATCAGATGAGGTAGTTGGCCAGTAGTGAGTTCTGTGGTGACTGCGACCGGAAGCCAGGTAACTAGCCTGGGACGGTCTGTGGTGACTGCGACTGGAAGCCAGGTAACTACAGAGGCTTTTGTCCATATCTAAAGCCACTTGTCGTGCATGTGGTTTCTCAGAGGTTTATGACTCTGTGTCTATTTGAGGTGACCTGAAAGTCAGAACCAGAGCTGCCAGCTCACTCCTGAGGGAAAGGGAAAAGTACTTCCAGGTCACAGGTCTGCTGTCATTATGCCATTGCTGAGTATATGCAAACAGAACACTCAGAGACGTCTCCTCATGCCCAGTACTTAATACAGCAATGAAAGGGTTCTACTCCTTCTCATGTTTGCTTTGATGAAAGCAGTTTTAGATGGAGTTTGGGGATAATTTATCTCTCAGGAGACGGTCTAAGCTCAGCGGCTTTAATAGCCAGAACAGAACGTTTGCCAGCTTAGACTATTGATTATTATAGTTTGAGTTTCTTCATTTATTTTCCTATTAATTAGTGAAATTGTATAAGCCAGCTACAGAGGTCACTGTGTTGAAGGGAAAGTCTTGTGACATCATTCACTACCATCCCTCCTGCTGTAATTGGGGCCATGGCCGACAGAGGATGATAGGCTGGAGACAGGGTCCAGTGGTTAAGAGCACTTACTCCTAGCAGACCTGAGTTCAAGTCCCAGCTTCCGCAGCAATGGCACACAGCTGTCTGTAGCTCCAGCTCTAGGCGATCCAGTAGCTGTGACCTCTGTGGGCGCGCGCGTGCGCGCGCGCGCGCACACACACACACACACACACACACACACACACACACACACACATAATTTTTAATTGGCAAACTTAAGGAATGGCGATACAAAAAGTAAGTTCTAAGAAGAAAAGTGGGAGGGGCCATGGCATGAGGCAGTAAGACGGGCCAGGCGCTACGTGCTGTTCTGTGTGCTCCTGGTCTGCTCTGTGCTCCTAAGGATCGGCAATTTGGGTTCCAGTGCTCTGCTGTGTGCTGTGTGTTCCTGCTCTACCCTCCAGGGCTGGATGTGGCTAGTACCTTTCCCTGGGGTCCCAGGCAACTCTGGGAAGTGGTTCCTGTGCTAAGAGCTTGGGTGTTAGGAGACAGCCTGGTAAGAACTCAGGAGCAAGCAATTGGCCAGGAGCACTGGGCAAACATCTTCAGGTGACCGCTGCTCCCCGAATGCCGGCCAGAGTTTACCGAGTGCACAGAGAGCAAAACAAAGTTCCCCTCATTTATAAGGGAGGAAGGGTAAACACTGTGTGAGATTCCTGCACATTTAAGGTGTTCTAGAAAGCAAGCATGCTGTGCTGAGGGGAGTTTTGGATGAGAAATGGGGATGGTACTGTTAGCTGGTCTGGGGCGGGCTGGGCCAAACAGAGGAACAAAGGGTAATGGATTACAGCTCTGGCAAGACTTGCATGAGTGCAGTTTGAAGTCTCTGTTTGATTCCCTAGGCAAATAGGATGGTATATGTTGCCTTGTGAGTGAGTTTAGGGCAAGAGAAGTTACAGGCTCCAGAGTCTGAAGCCTGTGAGAAATGGAGACTCCTTGGTGTTGGAGTGAAGCCGGGTTCTTTAAAGGTTAACTAGATGGGACGAGTGATGAGTATCTGCATCTGACCCTGCTGACCCTAGTGACCTGAGTGATGGACAGACCTCCTTGATGAAGTGAAGTTTCCTAGGAGATGAGTCAGACCTGCAGGAGTAGGCCAGCGGCTCAGCTGGGTCTCTTAGCAGAGCTTAGCTGCTGTTTGCTGCTCTTAGCAGTGGGGTTCAGGACAAGGCCTGCGCATGAGCGCTCTTATCTGGGACGTGTTCTTTCAGGTCACCTCTTCTATAAATTTGGGATCACGGAATCTGACTGGTATCGGATCAAGCAGAGCATTGACTCCAAGTGCCGTACAGCCTGGCGGCGGAAGCAGCGAGGCCAGAGCCTGGCGGTCAAGAGCTTCTCTCGGAGGACGCCGTCGTCATCCTCATACAGTGCCTCAGGTAGGCTCAGGAGAGTGCTGTCCCGAAGCTCTGTCCATCAGTCCTGCCCTGTCAGTGTGAGGCTGGCCTTGTGGGAGCTCCCTAGGCAGTGGCAAGAACACAGGGCCTGCTTATTTTACACCGTGGGCTCAACAGGAAAATTTGGTGTGGGACCTTTCTTGCATTGCCTGGTTTCTTATCTTCTGAGCATCCTGCTGCCTTAACAGTAGCTACTGTGTAGCTGCAGAGTGACTGTGGGTAAAGGGGGGAGGGCCCATGTTGTGCTCTTTAGTCTTAGTCTGAGCTTGTAGACTCAGGCTTGTCCTTAAGATCACAGAGACATTCTCTGAGCCCTACCTGTTGGCCTGTCCCCTTCTTTCACACTAGTGTAGGGCTTGTGCTCAGGGTCTTGGGCAGTCTTGGCTCTGGTACTTTGCCACTGGGCTATGCTCTCAATTCTCAAATCGTCTCTTAAACTCTTTTTCATAGCTTTCTTGGCAGTAGCAACAGCTCCTGAAAGCTGCGTCCTGGGTTAGCTCAGGATCTGGGACAGCAGCGGGCAGGTGGCGGGCAAGGCTCCTTTTCAGTGCATGCTTTGTCCAGGGACTCTGTTTTGGAGCCCTCCTTGACCCAGAAAGAGCTCTTCCTCTTCTGGTTTAGCGGTTATCAGTTACTTAGCTGTAGCCGTTACCAAGGTTCTAAGGTGGCAGCTGTGTGGGCCACACACATTGTTCCTGGTAGGCAGTGTTTCTGCAGGTGGCATGCAGAACTGGGAGTTGGACTTCTATCCTGGGAACACAAGGGAGCCTTTAGGCTCGTGAGGAATGTGTCTGGTGAGGTTGTATCTGGCTGAGGGGGGGGTGTGGCTGTTGAATGGGGCAAGCGCGACTTCTGGCTGACCTAAGATGTGTTCCTAAGTGCTGTCAGCTCTGCAGGCTGCCCGAGCAGCGGATCTTCATGGTGGCAGCCCATCAGTTCCTTTCGTCTCACTGTGGCTCCCATGGTACTGTCCATGAGAGCTGCATCTCTGGGATTAAAGGGTGGGAAGATTCCGCCGCTAGGTCAGGTTGTAGCGGCCACACCGCAGTGAGCCTTCGTGCTGTGAAGGTGCTGTATAGACTGTGGATGCCTAGGTCTGTGCATTTGATCCCCTGCATCTGGGGTTATGGGTGGTTATGAACCACCACGTGGGCGCTGGGAACTGCACCCAGGCCTTCTAAAGGGCAGCCAGTGCTCTTAACTGCTAAGCTAAGTCTCCAGCCCCCTAAAGTCAGAACTTAATGGCAACCTGAGAAGATCATACTGGGCCACAGACTTCATCATTGTAATAGGAAGATAACAAATCCAGACACCTAACCTAGGGACATTCACAAGGTCTAGGATCCAATACCAAGAAACAGGAAAATAACCAACGCAGACAAAAACAGAACCTAAATCGACCCCGCCCACCGTCGTGACGACGGAGACCCAGTCTGACCAGCCCACCTACTACAGTGTTGCTAAGCTATGTCCAAGGACTTAAAATAGGAACAGGAAGGTAGCAGGGAAGGAAATAAATATTCAAAAAATTGCCAAGCAGAGTTAGAGATGAAACATGAGGGAGAGATTGCCAGCACTGGATTTCATGGCGACTGAAGGGGGTTGTTTCATCCTGAAGCAGAGTTTATTAGACAGGGCCTTGATGAGCCAGGTCTCACCCGAATCCCACATAGTGAGGAGGCACGACCTGTGTTACTAGTGTTAGACAAGCACAGGGCCAGTGGAAAGAGCCAGGGTTCTGTGGCTGTACACATGGTCACACATGGTCACAGCACTGCTCAGATGCACACACAATCCAGGAGCCTTTGCCTGCAGGCTCCACTGCTGCATTCATGCACACCCATGCAGCGCAACAGTATACTGTGTACATTTTCAGACTGTGACGGTCTGCCCCATGGTGTTTGGGAGCCACTGAGAAGGCTGTCTCAGGGCAGCTTCTGTGGTGACAGTGGCGTTTGAGTGAAGGATAAGATACTTAACTGTACAGGTTTTAGCAGTGTTCACAAAAGATCTGAGGAGTGGCAGTGTTGGTGAGTTGGACTGCCTTCAGAGGTTCAGGTGCCAAGGGCTCGGCAGAGAAGAAGCAGGTCAGCGCTCCGTTCACATCGCAGACAACCATTTGACTATTCCCTCTACAGATGGGTTGCTGAGGGACACATGCATCTGGGTCTGCAGATGCTCAGGTTGTCAGGTGCTGGTGTGCTACTGTGGAATCATGGTCAGTTCATATTCTAATTGAGATAGTGTGGAGTGGCCTGAAGCTCCACGTTTCTAGCCAGCACCCAGCCAGCACCCACCTTGTTGCTCAAGCCTGCTCTTACATCAGTGTGGCTTCCTGGTCTTTGAGCCAGCGGCTGCTTTGCAGGCAGAGACTCAGCGTGTGTGCCTGTGGCCCCTCCCGCCCGCCGCGGTGTGTCGGGCATGCTTGCTTACTAGCGTGTGGGCTCGTGTGGTCGTTTGTACCACCTTCTGTTGCTGGCAGTTGCTTGGTGTCATGATATCATGATATGTATATTTTGTGTTTTAATTTTCAGGACTTTTCTTATTAGTAGCTAGTTGTACTTTTTATTCCTTTTGCTGCTTTGTTTACAAACATTGTTGATTTCTCTAAGATGCTGTGAACACTGGCCTTGTGTAGGCAGCCAGCCACTGTGCAGTCTACTAAATGCCCAAATTCTGGCAAGTCCCCAGGGGTAGCATGTTTGAGAAGCCCTGGCAGCTGTCAGCCCCGAAGGGTGACTGTTGGGGAATGGACAAGTGCTACAGTATGTGCACTGGGCTGCCCTAGGCATCCTTCCCAGAGGACACTGCAGGCGGCTGCTCCGTGTCTTTCTGATCTGGTCTCCATCCTCCCGGCAGTGGACACGGTTAGCACAAGAACTGTGCTGAGCCTCTGTGATCTTGCGTGCAGTAGAGCCATTGGCTAGGGGATGCTGCTGAAGGGATGAGGGACTCAGGAACAGAAGGGGCGAAGGGCTCCAGAACATGAGGCTTGTTTATTGCAGTCCTCTCCCTGTGGCTTTGGGTGTGTATTGCTTAGGACTGCCTCGGGCTGCCTAAGTGGAGTGGTGACTAGGTCAAGGGACTTCTGGGATCTTTGTCATTCTGTTTGCATGTGCTGTTGTCGTAGCAACGCTAGTCTGGTATTCAAGACTATTTGGTGATGGTAAAATGTAATTAAGCCAGAATTCTAATAATTTGGAATTGGTATTGATTCCAGCTGGGTCACCTTGGAACCTTAGAATTGTTAGCAGAGACAAGGAGACACCGCACAATACTACAAATGACTTCCTTTTTTTTCCTTTACAAATATTTACAAGTTTCATCTTGTATTCCACTTTATTTATTTTGTATGTGTCTTTTCACATGCATGCCCCTGTGCTGTGTGTCGGGGATCATGGTAGTGAGGATGCGTGTGGTATGCACATGAGTGGAGCTTAAGAACATCTTTTGAGAGTAGGTGCTCTTCCTTTTTCCATGTGGTTTCTGGGGATGAGACTCAGGCGGGCAGGCTTGGTGGCAAGTGTGTTTACCTATTCAGATATCTCACTGGCCCTTACATGAGTTTTGTGTCAAGGCTAGGGTGGTGGTCTGAATGAGAATACCCCCATAAGCTCAAAGATTTGAACGTTGGCTTCCTATTGGTCCACTGTTTTGGGCAGGTCCTGCACAGTAAGAGTGGCATCTGTGCAGTGGCCAGGAGTTTAGAATGGCAGCGGGGCCAGCTCCTCCATCTTCTGCCTGTGCATGCATGTGAAGCCACAGTTTTAATTGTCACGGTGTTTTTAAAATCCCATGGGCACCTGAGGCACTGTGACACTGCTGTGGAAAGGACACAGAACTTTTCTTTGTAGTCAGCTTCATATCCTTTGTATTTCTTCTTCATACAAAATGGCAATTGCTTTCTCAGAGTTCAGGGCATTACACTGTTTGCCCAACATGTTTGTTCTGATCAACTATTACAACTCTGCCACAGAATTGCATAGTATACATTGAAAATTTTAAAAGATATATTACAAACCCTAATTTTTATTTCAGAAAATTCTGCTTGTGATGTCATTACAGTTAGAGGCTGAAGTGTGCTTCGTGTCAGAACACGTGTCTAGCATGCTGAGGCCTTAGGCTCAGTCTCCAGTACTGGGGGGGATCATTATTGTTAGTATTATAGTTAAAATTAATATAACTTATATCAAACCAAATGTCCCTTACTTTGATTAAACATAGGAAATAAACTGTGCTGCAGATGCATCTTTGAGTTAAATTTGTCTTGGAGAAGTACCACACAGTGCAGCTCTAGAGCAGGGTTGGTCCTAGCAGAGCCCTGCTGATCACTTCTGTGGACAGACCTCAAGCTCTGCAGTAGTTCAGCAGTTTGTCTAGGTGTTTGCAGGAGAAACACTTGGTTACAGCGGTGTCATTGAATCTTAACAGTGCTTACTCTGTCACAAATCTCAGTCCCCTGACTTGCAGTTGACAACTCTGCAGAGGAGAGATTCGTTCACTTGAAACTGGGAGCCAGGAGCCTTTCCTCTTCTGTAGAGATTGAGGTGGGGAAGACACGAGGGAGCCAAGATGACAGTTGTCATTCATTCTGTGTGTGGGACCTGAGGATCCTGACACTTGATCCTGTGTTCCACAGAGACCGTAATGGGAACCCCTCCTCCCACCAGTGAGCTACAGCAGTCACAGCCACAGGCCCTACACTACGCATTGGCCAACGCCCAGCAGGTCCAGATCCACCAGATTGGCGAGGATGGACAGGTGCAAGTAGTACGTATCTTTTTACTCTGTGCCCAGGGAGCGTGGGGGTGGCCGGGACAAGGCCGTGCCTTCTGTACGGCAGTTCTTCAGTATGCGCTGGGTTCCTATAGGCGCCGCACAGCGGGGAGGCAGGCCTGTGTGGGTGCTGTGTTCTGAGTCGCAGACAACGCAGAGGCTAAGCAGTCCTCTGCACCCTCTGAGCAGACAGTGGGAAGTAGGCACCTCAGAGACTGCTCAAGAGCATGACCTTGAGGGTGGCATGGGGTGTTGGTGCTTTTGGGCCACCTTGGCACAGGTTCCCAGGAGCCGTGAAGCAGAAGCACCTGGAATAGGCTTTGGCTATAAGATCTGTTTGGGCCAAGATAGAATTTAAAAAATAAAAAATTTATTTTTATTTTTTATTTTTTTAAAGTTTCTTTTTTTTTTTAAATTTTTTTTAGATTTATTTATTTATTATATGTAACTACACTGTAGCTGTCTTCAGACACTCCAGAAGAGGGAGTCAGATCTTGTTACGGATGGTTGTGAGCCATCATGTGGTTGCTGGGATTTGAACTCCAGACCTTCGGAAGAGCAGTCGGGTGCTCTTACCCACTGAGCCATCTCACCAGCCCAAGATTTATTTTTATTTTTAGTAGTGTGTAGGGTTTGTACACGTGAATGCATGTGTTCACAGAGGCCAGAAAAGGGCTTTACATACTCTGGAGCTGGAGTTATATGGGATATTGTGAGCTGCCCAACGTGGGTGCTGGGAATTGAGCTCAGGTCTTCTATAAGAACAAGTGTTCTTAACGTCAGTCATCTCTCCTGCCTCAGATTGGATTTTGAGATAGGAGTCGGAGCCTCAGGCTTCTGTGCAGCCACATTTGTTAGTTGTTTCTGTGAGTTGTCTTCCCCTCCCTCCCTCCCTCTTTCACTCTCTATTTGTTTATTTTCTTTATTTACGTTTCAAATGTTACCCCTTTCCAGGTCTCTCCCCTTTGGACTCCCCCTCTCCTCTCCCTCCCTTCCCCTTCCCCCCTCCCTCCCTCCCTCCCTCTTTATTCTTTATTTTCTTTACTTACGTTTCAAATGTCACCCCCTTTCCAGGCCTCTCCCCTTTGGACCCCCTCTCCCCTCCCCTCTCCCCAGCCTCTGTGAGTTGTTTAAATGTGAGTTTAACATCTGCCCACTTGAGTGCAGTGCGCACCTAACTCCCCCCATCTGCCGCCCTTAGCTGTGCATTCTCAGTTGGTAAATCATGTGATGAGCATTTACTTGAGGAGGCTGTGGCCTGAGCTCAGGCTGTGCACACTTCTCACCCAACGCCCGGGCCGTGGAACCAAGGCTCCTTGCTCCCCAGCAGTTTCTGAGGTGCGCATTCTCCTGGGCTGGAAGCAGCCAGGCAGGAAGGTGGCGGAGGGCTCTTGCTGTCCCCTTCAGTTTGTTTTCCTCTGATGCTTCTTGGTGTCTTCTCTTGTTGTGGATCCCACAGGGCCACCTCCACATTGCCCAGGTGCCTCAAGGGGAGCAGGTGCAGATCACACAGGACAGCGAGGTGAGTCAGGGGTCCTGTCACAGTCCCAGGGCCATACAGTCCTGCACTCTGTGTGGAACCGCTCTCTAGGAGAGATGGGGGGGGGGGGACTGGGATGCTTTTCTGGTGTCCTTTACAGTTGATGATGGTGTAAAATGGGCTCTGTGGAGAGGCACTGCACACTCAGAGGGTCCTCTGGTCCCAGCAGTGGGAGCAGCTCCCTAGCTAGTATGACTCAAGCAGACAGTGCTCTGATAATATATTCTTGCTATGGGGACCCAGCTCTGCTGTGGGCCATCGGGGCTACTGTGCACACACCTTGTGAATCTACAGTTGTTTAAAAGAAAAAAAAAAAGGCGTCCTCATTCGTGGGTCAGAGTTGAAGGAGTGGGTTTAATGTTTTATGCTTTTAATATAAGAGAAAAAGCTAGAGATTCAGCTTATACTATACTTGTTTTGCTTTTGTGGGTTTAATTGCTAAAAGGGGTTGAATTTTGTATTTAGTGGTTTCCTGGTTATTTCTGAATCGTGTGGGGAAGTCCTCACTGTTCCCTTTTGCACTGTACAGGGCAATCTGCAGATCCATCACGTGGGTCAGGATGGCCAGGTAAGTGCTCACCCTTCCCACACACTCCTTCTCACTGTGGCCTGCACGCAGTCTACTCCTCAGCACGGGACACTGCTGTCGGGTGGGGTGGGGTTGCCTCCAGCGCGAGGGAGCTGAGCCGAGCTGTCTGGGATGTGTACTGCAGGGCTCTGTCCTGCGCTTCTACTTCCTGGGCTCTCACATTGGTTTTTGCAATGGAGAAGAAACTCTCCCTAGTTTCTGCTATGCTCCATGAAAATCTGACGGACAAGGTAGGCTTAGGTCTTGATTATTGCTGTTAGACTTAAGCACTTCCTGTTCTCCTGAGTGAGGAGAGCAAGTCTCTGTTGTATATACTCTGAGGACTCATGTGCGTACTAAAGTGCCCCGATGATGGGTCCCCAGCAGCTGGGGCTGGCAGTGGGGGCTGTTTGCACCGTGTGGCCTTTGAGGAGTGTTTGTGAAGATTGGTTTTAGTTCTGGGTTGTGAGCAGTCGGGACAGGCCTCTGTTAGTGTAATGTAGCTTTCAGGACAGGCCTCCGTTAGTGTAATGTAGCTTTCACTGTAGAGGCACACAGAGCTCACTCGCCACACACGAAGCAAGCTCCCCTCCTTGTTTTCCAAAACTAACACTGTCTGCTGGAAGACCCATGCATCTTCCTCGTGCTCCCTGCTTTGGAAAGAGAAGTAAAGAGGTCCCAGGCATTTCTGCGGAGTAGCAGAAGTCGGTTCTCTTGGAGCATCTCTTGCTGTCAGCTGAGACAGCAGAGGCCCGGCCAGGCTTGAAGCTGGCTCCTCTCTCTGCCTTTGATGGCGTGGTTGGGTTTGTTTGTTGGTGTTCCCCATGGGACATCATGGCTGAGGAATGTAAAGCCCTCCTCAGGTCCCCACTGTTTCTGTAGTGAAGAGAGTTCCACCTAACATGAGGGCAGAGATCCCAATGTCAAATTCCAAGCACGGCAGCCCATGGCATGGCCACAGGCATCCAGTCAGGGACAGTGAGGCTGTGAAAGAGCCATTGCCTCAGCTCCAGGTAGTGACACCTCTGGTTCTGCCCCTGCCTCCACTGTCTCAGAAGCCTGTCCCTGCTGCCCGCTCAGCTCCAAGCAGCCTCCCTACTGGTCACTTGTCACACCAAGAAGTAACTTGTTCATCTCTAATTCTTTCTGCGTACTTTGTTTCTGTCCCCTGCTTCCCAGTGTCACTGTATCTGGGACCGAATATCAAAGGGCGCTCCCTGCTGCTCCCTTTCCTCCCAGAGGCAGCTTGCCTTTGGATGGCCATGTGCAGCACTTGCTCAAGAAGAGCTGCTTCCTGGCTGGGCCGTTAGCCAGTTGTTCTAGCTTTCCACTTGTGGAGATTCTGCCTTCATTTTGTCATCTGTCTGGTTCTCATGTCTGTTCAGTCACCTGACTCAGAATGGCTTCATTTATGGTGCAAAAGGCACAAATGCTCCACTTACCTTGATGTCCTCAGTGGGGCTAAAGAGCCCAGACCTGTGCTGGAATAGTCAGCTCTGTCACCTCTCCTCTTCCTAGATCCACAAGAGGATTGTGCCTGTTGGTCTTGAATTCTTTAGCTGAGCTGGTCTCAGGTCTTCCAGCATCCTTGTGGGAATGCTGGACTGTCCTCCTGAACACTGACTGCAGGTACTGACTGGAGATGTATGGGGAAGGTGTTGATTAGGACGCTGTCCTCGCTTGTAAAAGCTTGGGAAGACATCTATGTGGGAAGGTGGTGGGGCTTGCTGTATCAAGGCTGCAGCAGGGTGACAGGGGCAGCTGTGTCCCCAGAGGGAGGCTGTCTGCCACAGGAGGACTTGGGCACCAGAGATTCAGGGTTAATGAGGTTAGAGCCATCTGAGCTTGGCCTGTCAGGTGCACAGCTACTCCCTGTGTAGACAGCCGCTGTGGACAAGTGTGGTCAGGAGGGGCCAGTGGGGAGTAGGAACGTTTGCAGCTTCAGTGGCTGTTCTCAGTGAGTGGTGTGGGTGGGCTGTGTGCTGTCCATGTCTGCTCCTCGTTTGCACTCGCCAGCTCTAGAGGGGCTTTGTTTGCTCTTGGCCATTCTAGCTCTAAGGGTCACTGCTGTCTGCCAGTTGTCTTCCCACTTCCGGTTTCCAGGCCTTTACTGCAATGGCCTGTACTCAGTATCTCTGGACTTTGTACACAGCACTCAGTACTCAGTATCTCTGGACTCTGTACACAGCACTCAGTACTCAGTATCTCTGGACTCTGTACACAGCACTCAGTACTCAGTATCTCTGGACTCTGTACACAGCACTCAGTATCTCTGGACTCAGCACTCAGTACTCAGTATCTCTGGTTAGTAGAGAGAATAGGCAGGGGGATTCACTGGATAGTGAAATACAAACTTTAGCAGAATCCTTTAAAACATGACTTAGAAGGTCTTTGTCTGGGTTCCCACAACTGTGCTTTATCTTGGTTTGTAAGTGTAGGTTCCACATCAGAACTGATTTCAGGCTCCTCGGAATCTGGCCGAGTGCTCTGAGTTCAGCCTCAGGCGGCAGCACCCTGACACATAGGTTGTTGTCTCCCTTGTCTTCCGGCCAGTGTGTCTTCTTGTGATCGCTACCCGTCCTTTATGTGACCTTCCATTAGAGTTGGATCTGATCTGCAGTCACTGGTTGTAGCTGTGGGACAGTGAGGGCTGAGGCTGAGCCAGGGCCTCCAGGTGTTTCATCGCACCGTGGCTTTGATTCTGATGGTTCTTGTTGAGAGCATTGGGAGCCTGGCCGATTGTTTAAGCTGATTGGAACTGGTGATATCTTCTCTGGTGAAGCCATAGAACCAGTGGAGGTGGGGGACACACTGCTGCTGTCCATTCCTGACTTGTAGCTGTGAGCATGGTCAAGGAGTGGTAGGGATGGTGTGGTTTTATGAAATTGTTTGGGTGGAGCTTGGGTGGGAAGTCAAAGCATGGTCAGAGAATCTAGGACCTCTTGCAAGGGGATCTGGCAGGGCAGGGCTCCAGAATTGAGCTGTGGATGGGACAAGCATGTTGATGCAGTACTAACTTCATGTCAAGTCAGAGGGATTTCAGTCCTTAGAGTCAGTACAGTGGAGGCTTTCATGTGTGGGGGTCGTCAGAAGACTGAAAATAAAAGCCCTGAAGTGCTGAGAGCCAGAGGACTGGAGGTGTTCTTGGGAGGAGGGAGTTTCCTTGGGTGCATTGAAGGGGCTAAACAGTGACCTTTTTGAGGTCATGGGGACTTCTTGAGGCCAGCAAACTAGTAGCTACCTTGAGAAGGCCCCTGGGAGCTGGCCTTGGTCTTGGATAGTCACTGCCCACAGATGTGAGCTTTGATGGGAGTCACTGCTGCCTGTTAAGCTTCCTCCCTGTGGGTTGTTGCCTGGATAGCTGGTGCCCGGGCGGACTGCTTTAGTAGTTGATGGCAGTGTGTCTGGAGAGGTGATGTGCTTCAACCCCAGTGAGAGCTATTTCACATACTTCAGGGTCTTTCTCTCATAGACATGTGCGGTCAGAATAGCTCCCCAGGGAGCCTGGGCCTCACTGTGGCTGTAGTAGTGTTTACCTTTCTGCCCTACCATTAACTCCTGAACACCAGCTACCATGCATCCTGTTTATTGTGAACCATGCTGTGAGAGATGACTACTATTGTCAGTTAGCCTGTTAGTCTAAGACAGTCCAGGTTTTCACACAAATGGTATTTGTGCTGTAAATGGCAATATACATTTCCCTTCATTTTGATAAGTCAGAAGATAATTCTTGAATTTTATTGGAAACCCATTTATAAATTGCTGGGGCTGGAGAAGTGACTGAGTAAGAGCACTTGCCTGTAAGTACACCACCAGGGAATCTGACACCTGGGCACTGGCACTCAGTTGCATTGACCCACACACAGATACACAGACCTACACATAATGTCTTAAAAATAAAGAATGAACTCTATAAATATAATCCCATGTGTGCCAGGCCTGGTGGCACAGGCTTCCTCTAATGGCAGGTAGACAGGAGTATTGCAGTCGGTCGTGTTCAGGTGATCCTTAAACTTGTAAACCTCTCTGAAGTGCCTGCCTCTAGCTGAGCGAGCTCCTTAGACAGCCAGCTCCACGCTTCTCTGTCCTCTGGAGCAGCTGAGCTCCGACAGGGTGGGGAGCAGCTGGGTGCCTCCAAAGGCTTGTTGTGGGAATTGGACCGACTTTTGCCAAGTGTACCAAAGACGGGCCTGTTGTGTTGTGTACCTGGGCAGTGTTTGGAGCAGTGAGAGGGGGATTTAGGCTTGCATGTTACTTTGACGTCGTTTTTGTCCCGGTGGCTTTCTTGGCACTGTGTCCCATAGTTATGACAGAAGAGTTTATGAGAAGCTGGACAGTCTGTGGCTGGGAAGTAGGTTGTGATTTTTTTTTGTTGTTGTTGTTTTGTTTTTTAAAGATAACTTTGAGGAATGCTTGAACCCGCTTGTTGTTTCTGCCTGGTCACTGGAGCCAGGGCACTTTGAAGGGGCTGTGTTAGCTGTATAAGGTGAGGTGGACTCACAACACCCCGAAGCTAGCTCAGGCTAGGTCCTTCTGCTGCTGCCCCCAGTTTCCTCTTAGATCCCTCATCCCATTCTCTTCAGGGGCTCTAGACAGCCCAGGTAGGGGCAGACCTTGGAATCACAGGATCGGTTTTGATTGATTTGATAATTTTCCAATGCTATTGTTTGTTTGTTTTTTTCTAGACAGGGTTTCTTTGTCTTGGAACTTGTTTTGTAGACCAGACTGGCCTTGGACTCATAAATCTACATGCTTTTGCCTTCCAAGGACTGGGATTAAAACTGGGCGCCACCCCACTCCCCTCCCCAACTTCCCCTTCTCACCTGCCAGCTTCCAATGCACTTTCAGATTGGTAACTCTGATAGTGTTGATAGCACTGGGTACAGGTTCCGCCCCTTCTTTCTGGGGAATTGGAGCCATCAGTCACTCCTGCTGCTGAGTGCCTGTGCCTATGCTGCAGCCGAGCACTTACACATCCGCCACATGGGCACTCCTTCTCTAATTCCTACTTAGAACACGTGGCGCCATCATCCCCCCCCCCCNCCATGATAGTCCTCACTATCAACAGTGGTTATGTGGGGATACTTTCAAACCACCCTATAGCAGAGAATCCATAAGCCAGGGCCTGTCTGAATATATTAAATAATTCTATATTTATTTTTTAAGATATTGGGTACTGAACTCTTGCCCTTATTAGGAAAGTGCTATACCATTGAGTTATAGACTTTGAGGTATATAACTGTCTATTTTTGATTTTTTTGTTTTTGTTTTTTGAGACAGGGCCTCACTATGTAATTCTGGCTGGCCTGAGGCTCATAGGAATCCACCTGCTTCTGCCTCTCCTGTGCTAGGATTAAAGGCGTGTGTGCGCCATTCTGCCCAACTTTGTTTTGTGTTTTCCGTTTTGAGACGGGGTCTCACTGAGCTTTACAGGCTGCCTATGAACTTGTTCTCCAGTCCAGGACTAGTCTAGGAAGGCCTTGAGACCAGGCCCTCCTCACCCAGCTTTCTCAGTAGTTGGGGTTATAGGCCTGCACCAGCAGGTCTGCTTGTCCATGGATTTCAGGTGGAAAATGTAGGGTCATAGCGATGTGCCTAATAATAGCGATGGGATGGAGAGGAAAGGGCAGCAGCAGAGCAGTGTACACTGAAGTCACAGGGCCAGCCAGAGCATGGTGAGTTACACTGAAGTGTCACAGGGCCAGCCAGAGCATGGTGAGTTACACTGAAGTGTCACAGGGCCAGCC
>NC_034609.1:45191242-45200815 GCF_900095145.1 Mus pahari
CCAGCCAGAGCATGGTGAGTTACACTGAAGTGTCACAGGGCCAGCCAGAGCATGGTGAGTTACACTGAAGTGTCACAGGGCCAGCCAGAGCATGGAGAGTTACACTGAAGTGTCACAGGGCCAGCCAGAGCATGGTGAGTTACACTGAAGTGTCACAGGGCCAGCCAGAGCATGGTGAGTTGGAGCAGGTCGGCGCTCATTGATTCTCTTCAGAGGCTCCTAATCTGAGCTCTCAACAGGTCCCCTCCAGAGAGTTGGGAGCATGCTGACCAGAGGCGAGCCAAGTCCTAAGGCTGTGCTCTTCCCTAAGAAATGCTGAAGGAGAAGTTCAGTGTGACTAGTGAGCTGTTTTTTGGGGTTGGTGACACTGCAGCTTCTTGGTGCCATCACTACTGTTGCTCGCCTTGCTCTTTTCTAATGAACCTGTCACCAGCGTGGAGAGTCCCAACATGGAAGGTGCCAGGCTGGGACACTGCCTGTAGGTCTCCTCTGTTCACTTGATTTTATTGGCCCTATGAGCTTGGACAAATGAGTCAGTATCCCAGAATTGTGTTTCCTCACGGGCAGAGTGCAGCTCAGAGTCACAGACAAGGTAACGTCTGTGCCAAGAATCCGGAGTCCTGGCTGCTGCTACTCTCAGGTTGTCCTGG
Source organism: Mus pahari (assembly GCF_900095145.1). NCBI lineage: Eukaryota > Metazoa > Chordata > Mammalia > Rodentia > Muridae > Mus > Mus pahari. The sequence goes on from NC_034609.1 coordinate 45,191,893, forward strand.
GCGCTTGTGATTGGGCCGGGGCCCTGAGGCCCCTACAGCTCCTTACGCAACCCCATTTTAGTGTCCTCTCCTGTCCTGGGTCCCGAGGCCCCTGCAGCTCCTTACACATCCCCATGCTAGTGTCCTCTCCTGTCCCGGGCATCTTGAGTCGTCGTGGTGTTCTGGTTAGGCTGAATGGCAGTGCCGCGAGATCCTGTGACATCTAGTATGCTATAGCCACTAAGGTCTTAGGCTTCAGCGCCCCCAGCAGCAGGGTGCTCTTCCTGTCTGTTTTCATGCAGCTTCCTCCAGCTCCAGGACCCCTCACTCACTGCAGGTGCCTGTCTCTCCAGCCCACTCTTGCCTCCTTCACCTGCAAGCCTTAGGCAGAAAGGAGAAGTGTATATGGCTTCCTTAGTGGGTGATGCTATAGCTTGAGCTCTATCTCTGAAATGGGTCATTTGTGAAGGGGCCACAGTGAGGAAGGGCTCTTTCCTTGTACTGGGGCTTTTTTCCAGTGCCCAGTGTTACCATGGCAACAAGGACAGCTGTGCACTGGCTCTCTTTGCCCCCAGTCTATTCTTGGAAGTGTTTTTTTGTTTATTTGTTTGTTTTTTGTTGGGGGGAGGCATTGCTTGCAGAATTTCTCTTCTCCCAAAACAATCCATGTGCTAGTGTTTTGGATTCTTGGTCTTAGTCATGTCAAAGTGGCCTCTTGCTTATGATGCGTCACAAGACTTGACATAAAGAACAACTGTCATGTCATGTTAAGGAAGCTTTTCATTTTCCCAGTGTCTATGACAGCAGCCGCAGTGCTTCAGTGGGGACCGGCTGCTGCTTCCCACTTAAAGCCCGGGAGTCTGCGACTGCGGGCAGAGGCTGGGATGCTCCTTGGGGAGTTTCTCAAGACTGGTCAGTTCCCATCACACTTCACTCTGAGTTCTGTGGTCAGAGCCAGGCTCTCAGGGCTGAGTGCTTACCCCTTGCTAGCAGAGTCCCGGGGCATGGAGCTCTGAGAAATGCTTGGACTTGAGGAGGCTCAGGGGGAAGACGGTAACCTGGCAGCACTCAGCTACATGTGAGACAGGCTGGGCAGCTAGTGTGCACTACCCCACCAGCCAAGTGGGCCCTGCTTCAGTATGCATGGGATGACTTTTTTCTTTATGGATGGATATGTGAAGTTGTTCCTCTGTGCCTCTTCAGGCTATCAGATAGGTCTGCTTTGCCCACTTCAGAGCTGGAATTTGGCTTTTAAAGTCACTAGTGTGTGTGTGTGTGTGTGTGTGTGTGTGTGTGTTTTGCATTCTGGTGACTTATTTACATTAAGATACTATAGATTCCTACTGACACCAGCAGAGAACCAGCATTTATCTTTGTCACCCCTGTTTGGAAGGGGCCCTAGAGAGTGTGGAGAGGACCCAGGGAAGCAGTTAGAAGAGACCATTGGTGGCTCCTTTGAAGGGCATTGAGCTGGCCCAAAGCAGCTGCAGGAGAGGACAGGAGCCTTTAGAGAGGCCTCAGGGTATTCTGGGAAGTTCTTATCAGCCTGTGGTCCAGTTGGTAGCCTCAAGTGAAAGGCTTTTTTTGTGTTTTGGATTTGGACCCCCAAGCCCCTGGTCCCTACTTGGATCTTAGAATGAAATAAATGCCACAGCCATCATTCTAAAGGCCAGAGATGTTCAGAGCAGGTGAGGCCATCTGTACAGGGCCTGCTGAGGGGTCCAGGGCACTTGTGAGGCTGCGGAGGGGCCCATCCTCAGTGGAGGCCAGGCTGCCTTCACAGAGGAGATCATGTTGCCCTCGTTACTTCTCGAGACTCTGGAAGGGCTTTCTGCTTCTGGTACTCGGTCCTTGGTATTCCTTGGCTTACGGTCACATCATCCGATAGCTTTTGTTGTTTTACAGCCTTCTAGAATTGTGACCTGAGTTTGGATGTCCCTAGTCTGGAAAGACACTACACGTGTCCTTAGGTCAGGGCTTACCCCGATCCTCTAGGGGCCCTGTTTCTAAGTGAGGTCATACTAAGACATGGAGGCTCGTCCAACTTGCAGAGACTGTCTAACCCACAGGACCAGGACCATCCCACCTCCACCCCATATCACCATTGGTATTATGTCTGGCTCCCTCTACCTTAAGGTCCCCCCTGCTAACCCCCAGTTTAGCGGCAAAGCCCACGAGAACGCCGTATTGGAAGCATGGCTAGGCTTCAGCCTGGGGGCTTCTCTCAGGCAGCCTGCCTGGCTGCTGCACACCTGTTGTTCAACAGCCCAGGCCCTCTCCTGGCTCAGTGTGCGAGACCACATCTTCCCAGGGCTCTGGAGATGAGGCTAGGAGGAGTCACTGCAGCCAGGGGCTCTAGACCACGCCTGTTGTATGGTGGCATACCCCTCCACCCCAAGGTCATGAGGTCCTAAGTCTGAAGTCCTGGTGCCATGTAAATGCTGCACATGGCCCCAGTGCTAGAGGCAGGCGCAGTGAGACCCAGGGAGGAGAGCGTGGAGCCCCATATCTGCTGAGAAGCCCTATCTTAGTGGGGTGAGGCAGAGAACAAGGAAGGAAGACATCTGGAGTTTCCCTCTGGCCTCTACATGTGTGTGCCATAACCCCTTTCCCATGCAAACACATGCATAGCACGCGCGTGCGCGCACACACACACACACACACACACACACACACACACAAGGCTTAAAACTTAATGAGCTGAGCAAGAGTGAGAGCACCTACACTTGAGAGGCCACGGAGGGCAGCTGCTCGTTCACCTCTGGAGGCCAAGCAGGGCTACAGAGCAAGGCTGAGCTGCTAGGTTATGTCAACTTGACCCAGCTAGAGCCATCAGAGAGGAGGGAACCTCAGTTAGGAGGATGCCTGAGAGCTGGCCTGTAGACAAGCCTGTAGGGCATTTTCGCAATTAGTGGTTGATGTGGGGGGGCCCAGCACTTTGTGGGTGCTGTTGTCCTTGGGCTGTAGTCCTGGGTTCTATACGAAAGCAGACTGAGCAAGCCAGAGGAAGTAAGCCAGTAAGCAGTACCCCTCATGGCCTCTGCATCAGCTCCTGCTCCAGGCTTCTGCCCCCTGAGTTCCTGACTTCCTTCACTGATACACATACTACATTGCAGACGTGTAAGCCAAGTAGACCCTTTCTTCCCCAGCTTCTTTTTGGTTGTGGTGTTTCATCACAGCAGTAGTAACCCTAATTAGGACAGAGACCCAGAAAATTAGTAGTTGGGGATATGGCTCACTTGGTAGAGTGCTCGCCATACAAGCATGAGGACCTGGATTCCAGTCCCCACACCCACATAAGAAGCCTGGTGTGACCATCTGCATCTGTAATCCCAGCCCTGAAGAACTGGGTAGAGATTTTCTAGAGTTTATGGGCCTGCCGGGCTTGCCATATTAGCAATTTCCAGATTCAATGAGAGACCTCATCTCAACATAGAACATAGAGAGCAATTTACATTGATCTTTGGCTGGTAGATATACATACATGTGTGCACACACACACACATGCATACACACACATACACAAACATACTGGTGTAGGGAGGGACAGCGAGGCATAGTCAATTAGAATTTTGCCGTAGGAATGTGTGTATATGTGAGAAGTTGGTGGCTAGTCTCTCTGAGCAGGTCAGTCGTTGGAGGTATTACTGGATAGCTGTCTTTCTAGCACCCCACCGCTCTTTTGGGAGAAAATTACTATTTGAGCTAGCACATGGGTTGCGGAAAGATCCTTGTTGGATTGGATCAAGTTAGTGAGAAACAAGTTGAAGCTTCTTGGGCCTTTTCCCTGCAGCTGTGGTCCAGGCCGTCTTCTGGCCACACTAATCTCCACTGGGAAGCGTGTCTACTCCTGGCACAAGGCTTCCTTTCTCCTATTTTGGTTTTACCCCTAGTAGACTCTTGGTGGGACTTGGAGTTTGATGTGCAGATACTGCTGAAAGGTCCTGGGGCTTCTTGCATTGATTTTAGGGTTAGCACCAGTTTTGCATTATCTCAGTTGGGTTTTAAGTAGAGCTGCAGAGTTGGCAGTGGATGGAGGAAAAGCAGATGGTGTGTGTTCGAAGCACAGCCCTCCTGGCCCCCTCAGTGCACAGCTTCCAACTCCTGCCCGTTGCCGCTCTTTCTTACGTCTGAAAATCATTGGCAGTGCTTCAGAATGTGTTAGGGGAGCTGCTACCAGTGAAGTCGGGAATGTAGCAGTGCCTGCTCCTTGTCCTTGTCTGTGGTGTGTCAGTCTGTGCTGTCCCCTGGGGAGCCCTGAGGTCAGCTGTAGGCTAGCTGGCGTTGGCTGCCTGGAGATGAAGGGTCTGGCTGTTGGCCTGGCGTCAGCTCTTATGTCACTGCAGTCAGACTTTTCCACCTCCCAGAGCCTGTTGGGAGAACCTGCAGATCAGGGCTCTGTTCCAGATGCAGGGTGAGCAGGCTGAGGGAAGGAATTGGAAGTTTATCTTTGGGAGATAAGTACAGACTTCCCCCTGTGTGCCATGCTGTGGTGGCCTTTGTAGCTAAAGGCTTATATCTGCCAGACTCCTTTCTGCAGCAGCGAGGATCCCCAAGAAGACTGACTACTTGGTTTTCTTGGGCAGCCAAAATGCACCTTCGTCACCCAACCCAAGCTTATAGTTGCTGTCTGGTAGCTGGGATCTGACTCAGGTTTTTACTCTTCACCAATTTAACATTAAGGTCAAACCTCAACCTGTGTGAGTCTCTTGAAGCACTGCCAGGAGATGCCAGGGACTGGAATGTGGTTGATTCAGGTCGTGCAGCGGGCCTTCCTGTGCTCACTGTGATACACCACACATTTAACATTTGTAGTACATACCTGTTGGGTTCCATTGCAACTGTCAGTCACAGAGCAAGTGGTCCAGTGTTGCTGGGATCTCTGGATCCTTGTTTGGAGGCTGTGTGGAAAGATGCCACACGTCCTCTTCCCCTCCCTGCCTGCCATCTCTGGCTGCAGCGATTCAGAGAAGCTCCATCTTACCCAGCTGCCTTCCTCCAGTGTCCTTGTGGCCGTCATAGCTCTCAGCTGAGAGCAGCATTGCCAGTGAAAGCTTACTTAGCTTGTTAGTCTCATGTAGCTCTGGCTGGCCTCCAACTCACTTAAGTAGCCAAGGCTGGCTTTCAACTCTGCTTCTCCCTATCAAATGCTAAGATGATTTAGCCATCATGTGTGGCTAAAAGGTGCTTGTTTTGTTAACTGTCTGGGAAACTCCTTGGAACTTCTGGTGCTGGAGGCAGATTCAGGAAGGCCCACACAGCAGAACAGGTGTTTGTCTTCCCCTGTTGCTGGAGGAGGAATGGTCACTAGCATGACAACTCCTGAGAGCGAACCAGAGGCCCACGGGGGCAGGCCCAAGAAGCATGGCCAGAACTGGACATTTTTCGGGATGGCCAGACCTTCCTGGCAAGTACTCCTAGCGAGTATGATGATGGCACCCTGACACGTATCTTGGTCTCCTGGTCACAGCAGCCAGCCAAGGTGATTGCTCACCAGCTCCTCCCTATAGCTGAACCAGATGTGGTCAGATCCTGTAGCCAGCATCCAGGCCCCACAGCCTCCTCACTGGGAGACAGTTTGTAAGCCAGGCCTGGTAGCTCTAGTCTTTGAAAGCCATGACTTTCTAAGCTTTTTCCAGATGGGAATCTTGCTTCCATTCATTGATTGGTTGGTCAAGTTACACCTTTGTCTTAATATTGCAAATTCAGGTTTTTCTACAGTATAACACCTCACATTTAAGCAGCTTCATGTTTCCTATAGAAAGTGGTTTTCTTGGCAGTGCTGGTAGGACAGCACTGTTGGGGTGCTGAGCAGGGAGGGTGTTGTTTGCTGCAATCAACACAGGCAGAGCTTTCTGGGAAACCAGTTCTGTGATTGCAAAGGTTTCCTTACATGCAACTGCAGTTACCTTAAATTCATTATGGATGAATCTGTAAAAATGTAACACAATTGGGGAACTGGTTATGTTATAACTCCTAACTTGGGGTTTCCACATGTGGCCTGGCTTCTGAGGTACCAGGAGATAGCAAACCAGGCAGCTGCACTATGTCAGCACCTCTCCTTTTTCCTACCTCTTCCCCACAAGGTGGGATCTGTGGCTTGACAAGTCCCTGCAGAGCCTATAGCCCCCATTCTGATCTCTTCCAGTCGTGGGGCCTGTGCCAGAATCCCATTCCTGTCAGCGGTGACTCAGTGGCCCAGGCTAATCCCTCCCAGCTTTGGCCTCTGGGAGGAGACACACTTGATCTGCCTGCTGGAAATGAAATGATCCAGGTTTGTAAGTGTTTCTTGTCGGGAGATGTGGGTGGCCTGACCAGTGTTTTCCAGGGACCATGAAAGAAGGGTCAGGTCAGAGCTCTGGACAGCAGGCATGCCCTGCTTGCCATAGGTAGCTAGTCCTCACAGAGCCTGTGCCACACACTTAAGCCCAGGCTTACAGAGGCTGCCACAATGACTGCCACTGTCTATGCTGAATCCCACAGAGGCCTGAGGCTAAGAGCTTGCTTGGGCAGCCAGAGACATAGTGGAGGTGCATGTTTGGCATAGCTGACAAGGTCACTATGAACAGGCATGTATCTTACATGCAGATGTGTGCATGTGCACATCTATGACCACATGTGTGTTAAGACATGTGTATAGGCATATGAAACAATGATGGCATATGAAGACATGTGGCTTGATGAATGGCCCTTAAGTCAGGCCCATCTGCTGAGCTTGGAGCCCTCACCCCACGGAGCCTTTCATTCTTGGAGACAGGGCCATTCTGCTCTTGCAGTAGTTCTGGTGTCTGTGTCCTTTCCTTCCTTCTGAAGCCTGCTGCTTCTGCTGTTCAAGGAGCCCCCATTGCCTCTCCGTGGGTTATCCTGGTGGATGGCCCAGGGTAGGTCAGGGGAGACAGCCAGGTACACGTGGGCCATAGATCCTCCATAGACACTGTCCTGTCTGTTTGACCTCAGGTTCTTGCAGTGAGGCCAGGAAGCTCCTAGACTCAGATGCTGGATGGGGATGTTCATCTGTCTGTAGAGCATGGCTTCCGTAGCCTGCAGGGTTGGCAGAGAAGCACGTGGGACCCAGTAAGATCCATACGAGCTGCTGAGTAGGGAGAGCAGGAGGTATTCTGGGTAAAGGCAGAGGAAGAGAGATCCCAAGCTGCCCTGCCTACCCATGAAAGGTCAAGAGAGTCTAGAAGAGCCAAGGCTCTAACCAAGTCTGCCACCAATGGCTGTCCCCAAACAGGAGCTCTTGTTTGCTTTTTCCTAAATATAAAATTCTCGGTTTTGTTTCATGTTGAACTGCTTGGTCAGATGAAGCAAAGCACCATGCCTGGAGAAATGTAGTTCTCAGCACAGATGATGAGCTTGCCTCCAAGTCAGCATGAAGGAGAAGCCCAGAGGGCTCTGTCAGCGACTCTTAGAAGACTGGATCATTTTACTCTGTTCAGGCTTTTCCCCCTGGAAGGGGCCTTGCTTTATCTAAATCAAGGAGTCTTTACTGTCAGCCAGCTGTTGGGCAACTCCATCTGTTGCCCTGCTCTGCTCTGAAGAGGGAGGGCGTGGCCAGTAGCATTGTGCAGCAGCTGTGCCAGAGTGGGTGTGGAATAGGGATCACTGAGGTTTTGGGTAGAAGTACCAGGCAATTGTTTCTGTGGAGTTTTGAGCTTGCCTGGAAACCAGAGCCCAGATGTGTGTCGCACACCCTCTCTCCTTTCCGTTAACCTGAGATTAAGCGCTGAGGATCAGCTCCCCTGCTTTCGCATAGCCCACTGCCTGTCACCGTGGCCCATGGAGATGCCTGTCCCCCTATCCCTAGACGTTGACAGAAAAGCATCAATAAGCAGGTCCAGGGAGGTGTGTCTGGAGGCCTGGCTGTGTGCAGGGACAGCTGTCACTGCTGCTGTTGTCTCTTGACTCCTCCCTGAGCAGAGTCTGTCAGGGCCTCCATAGGTGAGCGGACTCACACTGCAAGTGAGATTGATCCAGAAGCCACTGCACTCCCCAGGAAGGAGGTAGATAGACCGCTTCCCAAAGAAACGCCAAGAGTCCTTAGGAAAGAGCTACTTCCTGATTCTGTCCCTGCAGCCCATCTGATGGAGTTAAGCAGGAATTTCCAAGGGGACAGCTGTATTCAGTCTTTTGGCAGTCATTTCCCCAAATAGTTGTTTCACTTTTTTCTTAGTTATTCAAAAATGTTAAAAAGGGCTTTTCAGTCATTAAAAATACACACACACACACACACACACACACACACCCATATTTTCCCACTACCTGTGAACCTGAGTGTGTTTTGGTTTGGCCGACCCTCATTAGCATAAAAGACACTGTCCTTACTTGCAGTGTGTCCTTTAAAAAGGCACATGTCATCTGACAGTCAAGCTGTATTTACAAGGACAGCTTCTTAGAAGTTGACTGGATGTTTGTGCTGCCGTCTCTGCTTGTGGGGGACCACATGCAGTCTTCTTCATACAAAAGGCTGGCATGCCATCATGCCACCGGAGCCTCTAATACGGCCATTCCGTCCACTGTTGTTCTTGCCTGCCTTGGACTGCGCAACGCTGATGAGGATGGGGCCCATGGGTCCTGGCAACTGTGAACGAGCAGATGGAGGCTCTGTATTGCCTGCCTCGAGCCCCCTGCCCAGTTGTGTGAGCACCAGGTGGAGTTTGTGGGAGCGAATCAGTGATAAGGATATCCAGGGCTAGGGTCACCCCAAGCTTATTCCCCTCCTCCAGGTCCATTCTGAGGCAGGGTCACTAGTCAGGCAGGGTCAGGATGCTGGAAGGATGCAGCTAAGAAGGACTGAAGGGTCCGTTCTGTAGTGACTTGCTCCTGGTGTCTCTGCTCATACCATCCCCACAGCTCTCACTCTCCCCGCCACAGTAGCTCTTCCCTTCTCTCTCTCTCTCTCTCTCTCTCTCTCTCTCTCTCTCTCTCTCTCTCTCTCTCT
>NC_034609.1:45200879-45261151 GCF_900095145.1 Mus pahari
TGTGTGTGTGTGTGTGTGTGTGTGTGTGTGTGTGTATGTACACATGCAGAGGTGGATGGTACCCTCATCTGTCTTCACCTTTGTTTCCCTGAGACAAGCTTTCTCACTGAACCTGCAGCTCACTATTTTGGCTGACTGGCTGGTGAGCTGGCTCCAGCAGTCTTCCTGTTTGGGTTACAGGCATACACGGCTGCCCCTGATTTGTGTGGATGCTGAAGCTCCAAACACAAGTCCTCATGCCTGCATACAAGCAGCACACCCACTGAGCCATCTCTGCAGCCTCCCTCTCCTTTTGCTTCTCTATCTAAAGTTATTGGCTCCACATGGGCTCTGTCCAGGGCTTCGTTAAGCTCTCCTGCTGTCTTCAGTGTGCCTGTGCAGGCTTCAAGTTCTAGCTTGTTTTTACACGGGCTTTAAAAGACTAATGCCTGTGCGTCACAAGGGTGTTTCTGCAAGGCTAAGTGTGAATGTGGCATATTTCATGACAGTCGAAGACTCAACACTCACGTAAGCAGGCGTCTCTGCACTGGGCAGTGAGGCTCCATTGCATTTATGTTCATGCTGCAGGCCTGGGGGCCTCCTGCTACTCCAGGACCAGAAGAGGATAGGGGTCTGCAGACCCAAGCTCCACTGACCAGCCTGGCTTTGTCCCCAACCCCAGGTACTGCAGGGTGCTCAGCTCATAGCCGTGGCCTCTTCAGACCCTGCTGCTACAGGAGTAGACGGGTCACCTCTCCAGGGCAGTGACATTCAGGTTCAGTATGTCCAGCTGGCGCCTGTGAGTGACCACACAGCCGCAGCACAGGTGAGTCCTGTCCCTCCCAGTCCCACCAGACTCCCTAGTAGATACTGAGCTTGGGGCTTGTCTAACATTCCTGTAGACCCAGGAACCCTCGTCGAGAGGCATACAGGTCTGAATCAGGCACGGGGCTTCCGTTTACACTTAACTCCTGCGATCAGAGGCTGTGGGCTCCTCTGGTCTTAGCCCAGCAAGAGCAGGTGACCTAGGAGGGGGAGAAGACTTGACAGTTGGAGCCTGTTCCACAGGTCAAGTCTCCTTCCTCGTTCTGCACAGCTGCTGGCATGGGCAGCTTTCCTGGAGCTCCTTCCTCTGTGCGGCCTAAGCCTGGGGTACTAAGCAGCTCCGGCTCTCACAGGCTTCCGCTTACCTGAGCCCGAGAACAGGGCCATAGGTTGGTCAGGATTTTACTTCTCCCAGGAGCTGTTGAGGCCTGTCTGCCTCATGCATTGGAAGGGCTTACGGAGCTGCTAGGCCACACATTTGAGAAGGCACTGTGGGATTCCTTCCCTGAAGGTCTCAGAATGACGTCTTCCAGGTTCTCAGGGAAGGAACTTGGGCCTAGGTGAAGACTTCCCATCTGCAGGCCTCAGCCACGACCCCCATCACGCCTCAAGACGCTTCCTTCAGTATACCACACAGCTCTCCACAGCTGCCCACACCTGGGCTGCACTCCTCCTCTTCTCCATTTATCTATCTATCTATCTATCTATCTATCTATCTATCTATCTATCTATCTATCTATAAACTGACCATGGCCTCAGCCATGCCATTCCCAGCAGGGAGAGTGGAAACTTTTTTGTTTGTTTATCTTTAAAAATCAGAGACTTACATGTACAACAAGAGCTGTCCGGTACCAGCCATGTGAGACCTTGGCCTCATGTGGTGCAGAACCTATGCTAACTCTGCCCCGAATCTTAGGTGACTTATCCTTCAGTGCTTCTGCACTCTAGCAGAGATGGAAGATCAGTCATTCATCCCAAGGTTGCAAGTCCTCACCTTGAAGCAGTGACGTCATAGTCTTTCTTATACACTTCATTGAAAGGTGCCATGTCTTTAAGCTGCTCCAAGATGCCACTTAGAACACTGGGGCAGTTTCTATAGGAAGTCAGTGTGACCCTGAGGGTCTAGGGAAATATGTCAGGTTAAGAATGTGGCGTGTCTAATTGCAGATGTTTCTCTGGGCACCTTGAGGTAAGGCTGGGAAGCTGTCAGCTGTATGACCCGATTGCCCACATTCTTCTGGGTGGGTGTGAGATGTGCTTATTGCTCCTCAGGTCAGGGGTGGCCTGGTACCCTGGCTTCTGAGGTTACATGCCCTTTATGATTGTGTGTGAACCTTGTGGCTCTGTGTAACACGTATGTGGCTTGCTGACACACATGTGTACTACTGTATTTTTCTAGAACCCTTTTCATTTCTTCCTCCCCTTGCAGACCGCTGAGGCCTTGCAGCCCACTCTGCAGCCCGACATGCAGCTTGAACATGGAGCCATCCAGATCCAGTGAGGCCAGGCATTGCAGGAGCGCCGTGTCACAGCTGCTCGCTGACCCTGCCCCGAGCGTGCCCTGCTCTCTTGGTTCAGCAAGCAACTACAGGTTCTGCTGGGCATCCGAGAGCCGCTCCTCCCAGGGAAAGGTCCTGGCCACCCCTGCTGGAAGGCGCCTCAGGGTTTGAGTCTCACTACTGGTCGTCTCCAAAGGAGAAGTATAGTGCAGAGTGTTGAGTACATTCAGAAAAACAAGAACTACGATATTTTGTTTAAACAGCTTTTTTAATTTGCTATGGTGTTTATAACAAAAAAGAAAATGGAAAAAAAAAAAAAACCCCAACCAACCAACCAACCAACCAAACAAACAAACAAAAAAAAACAGAGCAGAAACACAACTGTGGAGTAGTGGAAGCCTGGGCCGTGTGCTCCCTTCGGGGTCCTGACGTAGGTGTTGGAGCCAGCTGAAGATGCTGGAGCACTTGGACCTGCTGCTAGGGGAGTGCTCCAAAGGGAGTGCTCCCCAGTGTGATTATGCATTTCTAATGAAATAAAGTGTATTTATGGCCACAGACGCTCAGTGTTGTTGCACTGTGAGAGGACTTCCCCAGGATGGGTACTGGAACGACTACTCTCTAGGGCCATGCTACCAGAGTCCCTGTTTGGCTCTCTCTTCTAGGGAGCATGAGCTGTGGGTATCCCTTGGGGCAGCTGGCTCCCACTTCATCACAGTGAGCCCTCAAAGGCAAGGTCATTCTAACCCATCCTCTTCTGAATGCTTAGGTTCCATAACCTGCAAGGCCAGGGGTCCTGGAGAGTGCTGTGTGGAGAAGGCAGGACTGCAGAGAAAGCAGGTTCAAGTAGTCCTATGAGCAGCATGTGAAATGCCAGTGCAGTCCTTACTGACTGACAGTGCTGATTTTCCTAGGAGGATTTCAAAGTTGTGGTCCCAGATTCTCATGCCTCTGTCTCTGCCACCACATTCTGAATTCCTGGGCTGGTTATTCACCAGGGCACACTGAGGTAGCAGAGCAGAGCAGCTCTATGGAATAGACAGTTTGACATGGTTGTGGCCATCTTCCTAGGAGACTTGCCACTGTTGGAGATGGCCCTGTGTGGGGAAAATGGGGACAGGCATGGAGGCTGGGTTTACAAGGCTGTATACACATCTGGGCAGGATCCCAGGCAAGAATGGAGGAGAAGAATCCAGAGAGGAAAGCACAGTCCAGGAAGAGCATGGCATAGACCCACATCCAGATACACAAGATGGGAGGTGGCAGCAGGCCTATCCCCTGGCAGTCAGAGTACTGCAAAGTGACTACTTCAGCAGAGCCAGGTCTTCAGGGGACATGTTCAGACAGCTAGTTGGCAGTGTACCATGTGGCCTGCAGTTGTCATCCCAGGAATCCCTGTGTCCGTACACACCTATGTGCGCACATCTGCAATAGCCCCATGCATATGACCATATGAAGTGGAAATAGCCTAAAGGTTAAGCATATGAGCAGGTGAGCAAAAGCATACATACCTCTCGGTATCGAGGGTGAGTTGGCTGCCGGAGGATCTGCACTTGGGCCCGCTCTATGGCGTGTGAACTTGCAAACATTACTGAGGAAAAGAAAACAGAGCTAAGAGGACTGCTTACCAGAAGATGACACGGATGGAAGGCGTCACAGAAACAGATTGTCAGGATTGTGCATCCTGGGGGGGGGGGGCTGAAACGGCTCCCGGTTGGATAATGGATATTTGTCTTGTACTCCAGCTGACGGGTCACTCAAAAAGGTGAAACATTTGCTGTTCGCTATAGCTCAAGCTCATTTTTGATAAGTGGATCACATTTGGCAAGAACAAAAGATTGAGGTTAGGTGCTAAAGATGCTCACGAAAAGAGAATCCCAGGGGATTTTCAAGGCTAGGAACACGGGCCCAGATGGAGGTTCTCCAGCAAGAGACCACTGGACCACTTGGAACAGAAATGGATCTTAAGTGATCTATATAAAATTGACTCTCTAAGATTAAAGGCATGACTGTCTCAGGACAGGCAAGAGGAGACGTAACTTATTTTAAAGTACTCTTAATTGCCTTGAAGAAAAAAGAAAGTGTGCGATGTTCAGCCTTCAGTATCTGAAAACTGTATAGAGACACTGTTGGTAAAGAGTGCTCGCTCATGTGGCTGGTAGCCCTGGCCTTGTCCTTGTAGGACATCACCCAGCAGTTTGAGAAAGGTCTGTTCTTAGATGTTCTCTGAGGCATTGCTAAAGAACTCTGCTTGCCACAGGCTCTGAGCCATGTTGTGTGTTCTCTGACCACATGGAATTGAGGTAGATTTTAATGAGGAAAAAAAAATCCCCATAGGTCAAGTAAATAAACTTGGATTCATGAATGACAGATGTCAAAATGTGGACGGCATCAGGAGTGTTGAGAAACAGCTGCAGACAAGCTTGGCATGGAGAATTGCATTGTCTCCATCCAAAGGACAAAGGCAGTGTTGGTGCTGAGGGAGGCTTACAGGTAGAGGAGTTCCATTTATACCAATGTTCAAACAGTTCATTAATCCTTCTACCAGAAGGGTGATGGCTACAAGCTGCCATTGTGGGGGTCTCCACAGGCACCCTCAGGCAGTAGAAGATGAGACTCTCCCAGAGTTGTATGGATGGATCGGGAAATGACAGATGGGATGATAGGCTGCTTTGACACCAGACTGGAGTGGGGCAGGAGAAGAAGGAAGGAGGAAAGAAGACAAGAAAGATTATTGCTTCTGAAAGTCTGAGCTGCCTCAGAGCAAGAACAGGCTGTGCTTGGTGACATCAAGTGATACGTCACCCTACCCCAGGTTGAGTCAGGTTCAGTCATGCATACTTGGTATATTTTGAAAGTCATGTGACTTAACTGTGGTAATAGGACCATGTGGTTATCTTAAGCAGAAAGATGGTATGTAAATTTTCCCTGTTCATAGTTAAGAGAATTTTCAGCAAAGTCACAATAGATCTGATCAGAGACATCTGTAAGAAACCTGTGACAAATATCCCGGAACTCGGATGTGGAGAGCCTGGTGTGACAAATGAGGATGCCTGGCACCTTGGTTATTCTGAGACTGGAAAGCTAGGAGTGAGACTGCCTCTGTATAATTTGGATTCAGATACCTGATGGATATCCCATGAGCTGACTCAAAAGCCTTTGAGTGTGCTTTGCCTGGGTGCTGGCTACAGGCTACTTAGAAATCACTCCCATCTCAATCAGAATGAGCACGGAAGCTCTTAGCTGCTGCTTATTACAGACTCTAAGAGGCTTTAACCCACAGAAGTAAATTTAAGGAGATGCTGAGGCCACTCCACTGTGGAGGGGAGAGCTCACTGCCTGTAACCCGATTCCCCTTTGATTCCCCACACTCCTCCCACTCCCACGGCAGACATACACACACAGGAATAAAAATAAATCTTTAAGAAGGACAATTGTCTGTCTTGATGGACCTGTGTGTGGCCCAGCAGCAGATGGCAGGGAACACTTTGGGACAGAGGCCTACCATGAGGATGTGAAGGTTCTGGGACAAGGGACCCAAGGACCACAGTGAAGCTCATGGGAGTTGGGGTTTCACAAGGAACCAAGTGTGAGGGATGCAGTTAACTAAGTAGCTGGTGAACTCTGGGGCCTTGGCTTGGGCAAGACCTGAGCTGGGTATGAAGGGAAAGTAGGCAGAGCTCACTCACACTGGAAGACGATGATTAGGTGCACACGGTGGCCCAAGCCTGCAGTGCCAACACCTGGGAGAAGGAGGCAGCAGGATCGGGGTTCTACATCACCCTCACCTGCCCAAGGCCCTGCCTTTTAAAAGTAAGTGTTAAAGGAGATCCCAAGCCCCAGGACAGATTGGCTTCGTTCTGCTTCTCAGTGGCATGAGCTCAGCAGGTGTGCTGAGAGTCGTTAGTGGTAAAGACGGTGCCACAGTTCAAGAGGGTCTGAGGGGCAGAGGCCTTACTGAGGCCCCGAGTCACTGAGAGACTATGACTGTCACTTACTGCTGACATTTTGTCCTGCCAAAATAACAAAAAGGCAAAAGGCTGAAACCTCTCCACCAGATCTTCATATGCCCAATGAACAGGAAGAGAGGGTCAGCCTCATTGCACTGAGATAGACACCCTTTCACCCACGGTGGTTTACTAGACAGTCCTATGGAGAGAACAGTGAGCAGCTGCACCCTGTGGAGTGAGGTGGCAGCACATTCAGCCTCCACAGAAGATGTTCTAGTGATTTCTAGGGAGCACAGGGCCAGGGCCAGATCGCTGGCACAGGAGTGAGGGACCCTTCCCCAGCCTGTGGTTGCTTTCAGACAGTACTACACTTGACCCCCTGCCGTCAAGCTGTCAGGTTGGATTGACACGTGTAGTGTGGACTGAGGCAATCTGCCCCACCTGCCTTATTACCTGACGCCACTGCTGGTGGGAGGAACTCCACAGACGAGGGCCTTGTGCCCGGCTGAGCCACAGCTGCTTGTGTGTTCGTTAGGCCTACAGGACAGAAGCTGTTTGCTAGCAGCTCTGCACTGCAGGGGCTCCTGTGACTCCAGACAGAAGGAATAAGATGCCAGATGTGGGAATGGCAGGCTGGCATCCTTCTGGGCAGGCTAACAAAGCCGTGGCAGAGAAGGTACGGTACCTGTGTCTTTTGTCCAAACAGCTTATGATACAGTGTCAGGAAGTCTGGACAGGAAACACAGCGGGACGTTCCTTAACGAGAAAGTGTTACTTTTAAACTAATAGGGTGGAGTAATTACAGTCAGCAAAGATACCCAGCCAGTCCAAAGAAGGGACAGGACACAGGGAGTGTCATGGTGATAGTGAAGCCCCTGCAGGGACATCGGAAGCGCGAAGAAAGGGAGGTGTAGGTGAGGAAGGGGCACGTGGCAGTTGGGGACGATTGGGGTCACTTTTCTCTTGGGCTGGGTGGCCTGTCAGGTGGCAGCTAAGTTGGATATACTGGGCTTCACTACCCTTGAAGCCAGTCGCTGGGACCAGACAGCAAAGACTGTATTCCCCAATGGACCCCTGTACTTTGGGCAGGTTCTGGCAGGTGTGCCCTGGCTTACAGGGCAGCCCCTTAGCTAACTTGCATTGTCTTAGCTGCTGATAGTAGGCTGGCCAGCATGGCTGAGTCTGCTTGTGTCCCCAGCAGCCTGGTGGGGACAAGTGCCAGTCCTTTTGGGGGAGGGGGATATCAGATTATACCCACAGGCACTTTTGCAGACAGAAGCAATGAAAACTCCAGGCAGCAGCAGACAACAGAAGCAGACCAGAGAGGCAGATGCTGCAGCCA
The DNA here is from genome assembly GCF_900095145.1 of Mus pahari. Taxonomy (NCBI): domain Eukaryota; kingdom Metazoa; phylum Chordata; class Mammalia; order Rodentia; family Muridae; genus Mus; species Mus pahari. The sequence continues at coordinate 45,208,472 of NC_034609.1, forward strand.
CCCCAGGCGCCCTTAAAAATAGCCCTGCTGGCTCTGCAGAGCTCAAGGGCTTGTGGAGAATTTAAGCAACAGACCAAGTGGTGATTCTGCAGCTAGACAACAGATGAACAGTAGCACAGATAACCGCTGTCAACAGCAGGTGAGCCTGTCAGGGAGATTGTGAATGGGAAAGCAAGTAGAAGATCTTTGGGATGAAATGTGTTCTCTCCAGCACTGGGGGAGGGGGAGGGGAATGTCCTAGGCTCTGTCTTCCAGAAAGTGGGACACAAGGCACTCCCCATACTTAAAGGCAGGTATATTTTTGACTTGCAGAGGGAGAAATTTATAGTAGTCTTCCTCAGATACAGTTAAAAGACACAGGCAAGGTTAGTAAATCAAATCCCACAAAGTGGAGAGAGCTCGTGGGGGTTGTGGGTATTATGTTTCCAATGTCCCGATGATACTTCCTAACTCATTATCTGAGTCACAGATGAACGCAGTAACTCAAGCCCTCTAGGTGCTCATCATAGCCCGTGGTGTTCCGTCTACAGGTGTGCCCTGGTCTGATGTAGGATGGCATTAGTGTTAAAACATATGGACAGGTCATTAAGCCATCTCAGCAAAAAACCTGTGTTTAATAAAATATAGCAATTACTTAAAACAGTAGAGAAACCCAGATGTTCTAGAAGCATAAAGAACTTCACTTCACCAAGGGTTTTTAGGAAAACCTGGAACACAGCACAAGGCTCTCAGTCTGTGGTGAGAAGCAGGCCAGGTGCCACCTGTGTGCAGGTGTGCCCAGGAGACAACAAACAGGCCCAGTGCGGGGAACAAAGCACAGCTCGGGTCGCCAGTTTTAGAAAATTCCAGGTAGCTGCCAAAGATGAGATCTAGGGCATCAGTAACGCTCAGAGATAAATTACTGCCTCAAAAACCAATGTTCAGAATGTTACTTTCCTCCTGTCTTCTGTCAGTGGAACTGTAAAAATAAAAGCCTACCCTTAAGCTAGCCTTAGCCGGGTGTGGTGGTGCCTGCCTGCCATGCCAGCACTCGGGAGACTGAGACACGGACTGTGCGTTTGAGGCTCACCTCAGCTGTATAGCAAGACCCTGTCTAACGAGCATGCTGTAGCTTAAAATCATAGTGTCATGCAATGCACGTAGCTGCAGGCACATAGGTGCTGCAGGAGACTGCTGCCGCAGCTCTCACGTAAGACCCGAGCCCCCCCCCGCAGCATAGGCCACAGGTACCACAGCCAGGTCTCCCCATGGTCATCAGCCCTGGACCACCCCCTCCACTTCCTCCTGTCTTAAAGACAGAGAACCTTTACCTCTCGTGCCCCTGTGACCTGGACAGAAACACACTAAGCAACTGCATGCCTGCTACTGCTCTGTTGTACTAAGTTATCCGGTGATCCTGTCCCACCATCTCCCACCTCACGCCATCACCACAGTGCTAACACGTTCTTCTACTGGATCAAAAAGAAATACCATAGTTCCCGCTGCATCACCATGCAACCTCAGCTCCCACAGCTGCCTGCCCACCACTGCCCCCTCTAGCAGACAACAGGCATGGTTCACAGCCTGGACATGGGTCAGTTGGGCAAGGGGAGTGAGGAGGGCTGAGGGCCCAGCACTAGGCAGGGAGAAGGTGGGGTGCTGACCAGTAGAAGCCCAGAGGCTGCAGCAGCAGCACCTGTCCATCTTGATTTCTTGTCCTCTAGAGTCAGAGCAGACTGTCACCATCTGTCTGGCACCCAGGAGGATAGGATGGATGATGGCTTGCTGGCAGTGGGTCCCCACCGAATTTTATCTGAGATCATCATGCCCAGCAGACAGGAGATGATGGATGGGCCATGCTTGCGGCTGAGGAAGCAAGTGAGCCAAGGTCGCGGTTCCCCCAGAGGAGCAGTGCTGCATAGCGGGAGGAAAACTGCCCAGCTCCATGTTTTCAAAGCCTAGGTGCAGCAGGGCCTCTGTCCAAAAGTGGCGCCAAAGGATCTGGGGCTGAGGTCCTGGTCCAAGTGTCACTTGGCCAGTAGTGCATCCCCGCCCAGGAGAGTTGGGGTATTCACTGTTCTTCCTGTCCACTCCTTGGACTGGGACCCCAGTGAGCCTGGCTGTGGCAGGTTCTGGTCCAGGACTGTTAACCCTTGCTGACTCTAGGCCCCTTCAGGTTGTTGCCCATCCATATGTCTGTAGAGACATGTGAGTTCAATGGCCCTGTATATAAAATCTCCCTAGCTGGATGTGGGTTTCACGCTTGTGCCTTCTGTGTGGTGGTGTTGTGGATAATCAGGAAGGCCTGTGACTGCTCATTGGATTTGTGGTCACAGTATTTCCTTAGATCACATTTAAGATCTGAGCAAATGCTCAGGTTGGGTTGCAAATGATAAAACAGGGTGAGATTAACCCCACAGAGAATACTTTTAGGGTTCTGGAGGAATGGCTCTGTCAGTAAAGTGTATTCTGTACAAGGGCATGAGTTTAGTCCCCAGCCACCATATTAAATGCTAGGCATGGCAGCATGTGTCTGTAAGCCCTGAGCTGCGGAAATAGAGGCAGAAGGCTCCTCAAAGCCTGCTGGCCGCCATCTAACCGAATCCGTGAGTTCCAGGGTTAGTAAGAAACCGTGTCTCAGAAGAATGAGGTGGAGGAAGAGTTAGTAAGATGCCCAGGGTCGACCTCTGGTGTTCCATACATACACATACATACTGCACATACATGGGAACACATGTACATACTGCACATACATGTGAACACACAGGTACATATTATGCATACATGTGAACACACACATATATGTACATTCTACACATATATGTAAATCCACACACAAAACAGCAGCTGTAGGCAGGTAGACCAAACTAAGTACTGAGAGAAGGGGCTCAGAGAACATGGCTGGTAAGCGTATAGGTGGGGGTGACACAGGGAGAAGGCAGACTGTCTACAGCCCCAGGGTATGTGATAACCCTGCTTTGCTTTCTCTGAGCCCTTGTCTGACCCCACAGTCAGATCTGGACATTCAGTCCTGGAGCCCTTGGCCTCAGCCGTAGATATATTCCACCTTTAATCACATGGAAGCTTCAGGTAGCCTTCTGGTTGCTAGCTCTGCCTGCCTAGAAAGAAACGACTTGGCCTGGAGACCCAAGGACCCACTGTGCTTCCAGAATCTGGAACTCCCTTGAAGGTCAGCACAATGACTGGCAAGTGGCACCCACCTCTGAAAGTCCCTAGGGGCGGAGGGTTAGAGAGGTCAGACAGAGGAGGGATACAGAGTTAGAGACATAAAGAGACAAAGGCAGACAGTGGGGGTTAGAGACCCCCGTCTTAAAAATCGGGGAGCTGAGTGGCGGTGATGCACGCCTTTAATCCCAGCACTCAGTAGACAGGGGCAGGTAGATCTGTGTGTGTTCTGGCCAGCCTGGTCTACAGAGATTGTTCTAGGACAGTAGGGCAGCCAGGGCTACACGGAAATCTTGTCTCACAAAACAAGAACAAAAACAAACAAAAAGCATCAGAATCAGACATAAAGACAGGCAGAGCTGGAGAGACAGAGGTAGAGACGATGACGACGCAGCATCTGGTAGCTCTCCCTTCAGGCCATGATGGGTAAAGCTGGGCTTGACAGTGTTGAATACTTAAGGCCAGTGGGGCTCTACACCTGGCTGGGCCTCTGGAGCTCAGAGTCCTGCCGTTAGGAAGGCTTGTCTCCGCAGATGCCATCCCGCCTGTCCCTGTGTGACCTGCATGGTGTGGCTCCTCCTGTACTTATAGCTAGGCATTTTCTAAGAGGCCAGCATTGGTTGACTCTGACACTTGATTTGATAGCTAGCTGGCTCCGTAGAAGAGCTTCTCCCTCGGTCTCCTGCTCCCTCACAATGGGGATGTCTCGCACGTGTAGCCTTCACTTCAACTGTAAAAGAAAATTACCTCAGATGCAGCTCAGCATTTGGGCCCTCACCTTGGCTCTAGCAGCAGCCATACACAGGAAGCCTCTGCCGGGGGTCCGGACGTGCCTGTGTTCTCTGCTTCACTGCATCCTCGAGCAGAAGAAGCAGCTTGATGAAGGGCAGCCGCCTTGTCAGCCGCCTTGGATGCCACCTGCTGGGGCACGGCAGCACAGGACCTGTTCCTGCCTGGGGTTTTTGGTGGGTCTTGTGGCGTCCTTACTGCTAGGAACTAGGCCTCAGCCGCATGTTTTCAGGACCATCCATTTAATGTCCAGAGTGCTGACCCCTCTCCCCAGGCCTTGCCTGCCTCCCTAGGGCCCTTCCCACGTCTGAGGTGGCCTTAAGTCCGGCTGCTTTGCTATAAGGCAAATAGGCAAAGTCCAAGCCCCACCTGATTCCAGGAGGCCGGCCAGTTGCTGTCGCGACCCTGTCACAGCTGGCTCAGAGCTAGGAACTGTGCTGTTTCAGTGCCACACCTCAAACTGTGTGTTCATTGTTAACATCTGGGTGAGGAGAGAGAGGAAGGCCAGAAGAGAGCAAATCCTCATGCCACCACCTCCAGCTCTGCTCTGCCACCCACCCTGCAGAGGTGCCTACAGCTGCCATCCCCAGGAAGTTCTGCAAGTAGTGCTACCAGGTCCTAGAGGGGTTAATCCTCAGGCAGACGCTGTTCCTGCTAGTCAGCTGAAGCGGTTTTGCAGATGGTCTGTGTGCCCAGTTGGCCCTGTGGCTCAGGAGAAAAAACACTTAATATTTCTTTCTGACTCCCCCCCACCCGCCACCATTGCAACACCAGTGAACAGTAGATGCCAGGAAACTCTGAGGCTGCCATTAGATCCTGGCGGGTGCTCAGAGCTGAGCCTCCTCATTTGTGTGAGCCTTCTGCCTCCTGGCCTCTTCCACACTCATTTTTGGGAAGGCTTCAGTCCTCTTAGAGCCTACTGCTCAAATCCTACTTGGGGAAATAACAGGGCCTTCCCCCTTGATGTGTGGAGGTGGCAAGATGATCAGGCACTTTATGTCCCTGCCAAGGAGTGGGCCATCTGCCACTGAGGCCACCAGCCTGGCATGGAGTGTCCAGCTTCTGCTGGACAATTTGGGTTGGGCAGTTTTTCATGCTCTCCCACCCCCAAACCATGGTCGCACATAAAAACTCTGGAAAGGGTTCAGAGGGATTTTACAGCTTCTGAGGAGGGCTGGCACAGGCTGGACCAATAGTTAGTGAGCAGCAAGGAGATGTCACCTTACAAAGTCAGGTAGGCTGATGCCTTCCAAAGCAGTAGGAAGGACACTGGGTCCACGAATGTTCCAGCCACAGGGGCTGGGACCCTTGTCTGTCCTCAAAGCCCCTTTCTGTGGCAGACTTTTGCGTCCCACCCAGCATCGCCGAGTTCAGGGCTGAGGGCCAGCTGTCGCCACAGCATTAGGAACCATTTGAAACTCCCTGTAGGTCTCCCTATGGGCCACCTGTTCAGGCCAGCTTCCTCCTCTGTCCCCCATCATCCCCGCCTTCCCATTCCTGCCATAGCTGTGGCTGCAGTATGTGTGGAATTTGCCAGGGCAGTGAGCTAGGGACACGTGTGGTTGGGTTGGTAGATGTGTCCGGGTTTGCCTTCTCTTCCAGCGTTAAGGATGGGAGCAGCTTCCAGCAGGTTCCAGCTGTTAGTGATGGACATGCTTGACGGAGCCCTGGGGATGCCCACCAGAACACTGGCAGTGGCAGAATGTGGCTTCATCCTTACGCTGGCTGAGGGTGCTAGTCATGGTTTAGACACTCATGTTAGAGAAGTCTCACATCCCTGAAGCCCACAGACGCTAGGTCTAGACCAGCCTCAGAATTCTCAGGTCAGGAGTTTGAGAATTCAGCCCTGCTGGGCTTTTACACAGAGGTTGGTCAAGCAGATGTTGGGTCAGTCATCATCAGTTCCTGAGCCTGATGGTGATAGTGTACCCCCTATTTAATGACCATGGGGCCCTTCTGGCACCAAGCCTCAGATTAGTGACATGGAACTTGCCTTAGAGCTGGGTGGGCTTTATGCCCTGAGCCATAGCTGTATCCAAGTGGTGGGGCACTAGTCTACCCTCGATCAGGATGTCTCAGGAAATGGGCCCAGATCTCCAGAGCTTCTACCAAGACCCTACCTATGGGCCAGGTGTGGTGGCACACACCTTTAATCCCAGCACTTGGGAGGCAGAAGCAGACAGATTTCTGAGTTTGAGGCTAGCCTGGTCTACAGAGTGAGTTCCAGGACAGCCAGGGCTATACAGAGAAACCCTGTCGAGAAAAAAAAAAAAAAAAAAAAAAAGAACCTACCTACGCAACAGGGCTGGTCTGCTCAAACCCCATGAGGTCCCTCTCTCAGTGTCCGTCCTCCCAGTCTGGGGCAGCCAAGCTGTGGGCTGCTTCTTTGGCCACCCTGTGAAGACCTCCGGGTATGAGCAAACAGGCCCACTCGCTCCCACTCTGGCTGAGTGGGCACAGCATCTCTTTGGTCCAAGGGGTCACAGAGGCTGCTCATGCTTGCTAAGTTCTGTGTGGGGGTGGGGGCAGCTTAGGGAGTGGCAGCTTGGGGAAGCAGCAGCTTGGGAGGCCAGAAGTTCCAGAAGTCCCTGAGGGCACCCAGCTCCCGCCTCTGCCTTCTCCCTGCCTTGGGGGAAATTTTTAGGAATGATCTCATCCCAGTGGGTGTGGGTGCAGGACCAAGCCGTGCTCGCTCTTCACTGGAGTTTACAGCAAGGCCTGAAAGGTCCTCTATTTTCTCATGCTTCTCCCAGACAGAGGGCACTTCCCTCTGACCCCCAGGCCAAGACATAGAGGTCTGGGTGTCGTTTATTGGCTAATAAAGCCAAGAGAGAGAGACCAAGGCTAAGGACCAGCACTTGCTCTTGGGTGAGGGGCACAAGATGATCGATAGTTCTGGCCTGAGTCTAATGATGGTGGTTCTGGTTGTCGTAGCTGGAGAGGTGTCGCAGCTAGTAGTATTGAGTGTAGGAGGGACCTAGGAGTCTGTGCGGGAGTTACAGGGAAAGAGAGAAGCAAGGAGGAAGGAGGAAGAGAAAACTAGACTCCCTGTTCTATCAAGGAAGTTGTGTCCTCCCAGTCACGTGGCGTCTGTTTCCTCTTCAGTGGAGATTTGAGGTGACAGGGCTGGGAGCACCAAGGCTGGGGCCTTCTGAATACCCTGGCCCACTCAGGAAGCTTTTGGCCTGCACTGGAGAATGGTCCCACTCACAGTTGGGAAGAGTTTCCTCCTACCTGCTAACACAGACTTCCACCAGGGTGGCCAGCCAGAGGCCTGCCTTCTAGGGATGGGGCCACTCATATTGGAGGTCTGTGTTCCCTCTGCAGTGAAATCTTCTAAGTCCCTACCTCCTAGATACAGCAGCAGGTGTGTTTCCATGCTGACCCCTCAATCCAGTCAAGTTGACAGTGACAATTACCCACTACAGCCAGGGAATCAACATAGTTCAGCTAGGCTCAGTAGAAACCCTGTGGGCCCACTGACACTCACTGCACTGAACTGTCCGGTCCCCTCATCTGTCTGTCTGGGCAAGTGATACTGAGGCTGGCGTCGCATCTCCGGATGAATTGGGGAGTAAAGCTTTTCTTCCTGCATCTGAGGGCAGACAAAGCTTTAGCCCATCACTGGCAAAGGGAACACTGGGCTGAACTACCCTGGTACCTGCCAGCCCCTCACCCACCCGTAGCCTCTCCTGACTGATCAGCATCTGGTGGGACACATGAGGGCTGTGGATGTGACCTGCGCCTTTTCCAGCTTCTGCTGTGCCTGTTTGTGCGCGTGTGTGTATGCCTGTGTGTGTGCACGTGTGTGCGTGCGTGCGTGTGCATGTGCGCCATACCATCATATCATTTCGCAGACCTCTTTCCAGACTCCATCAAGCCTGCCCACCTTCATACTCCACAGCACCGGGGACCATCAAGGCTGCATGTTGGAGCCTGAGTGCAGCAGAGGGAACCTGAAGAGGGCATGACTCACACGCGCCCGTGTGAGTATTCTTACATGGGTATGTCCATGGTTACCATGCAGGCAGTGTACACTTCTGCTGGCCTCTCTATCCCCAGTTGTCACATTTCAGTTGTTGGATGTGCAGGATCCTTACCAGGTGTCAAGAGTCCTGGCTCTGGAGGTAGCCAGCCACTTTTAGTCTATTTTCTGTGAGGAGGAGTGTGGCCCGCCAGAGCCCCAGGCAGGAACAGACCCAGACAGAGCCCTTCCACTTCTGCTGGGCTGTCTTCTGATCTTTGCCAAACTGTTTAGTACAAGAAGATAGATATCCCCCAAGATTAGAGCCTCGATTCAGTTATCATGATGGCCCACAATGTTAGGGGTTCTCCATTCCCAGCTTTTAGACAATACTAGGCACAGTGGCTGGAAGAAGTGGAGTTGAGGGAGAAGGCTGTTTGGGCAAAACATCTGAGAGAGCCTGGGGCCTCTGAGGTTGGCCGGCACATCCTGATTTCCAGGGTCACAGTCATCCACACCTCTCCACCCTTGTGCCTTTCTAAGAGGTCAGCAGTGCTCCCTGCTGGTGGGGTCTACTGTGGGCTTTGTTCCAGAGAGATGCAGATGAGCCAGTTGGCAGGCCGGCCCTCGCTCTGCAGTAATAGGGACACACTGCTGTCCTTACCTAAGTGGCCAATCGGAGCAAAGCTCAGCCCACATAGGTCTCTGTCCCCCAAAGTCTGCCTAGGCGATGAGAAGGCCTGCCTCCAGACTGTGTTGGTGAGGATGGGGCCAGAGAGGACAAGCTAAATGGAAAGACCTCTGAAGACCAGGGTGGAATGAGAGGCTGTGGCGGCCATGCCTGTCATCCTAGCATCTGGAAAATAGCAGAAGATCAGAAGTTAGTCTGAGCTGCATGAGCCTAACAAAAGGGAATTCAGGAGGAGTGGTCCAAGAGCATCTCCATGCTCCCTCCCCTTCCAGGACACCATGGTGTGAGTGGCGCTGCTTCCCACTGAAGGGCTGAAGCCATGGTACAAAAGTCCTCCCTTCCTATGATAGTTGATGTTGATGGTAACTGGACAGGATGTAGAGTCATGCGGAGAGTCACACCTGGGACTCTCTAGATTAGATCAGCCGAGGCTGGAAGAGCCGCCTGTTGTGGCCAGCGTCATTCCCTGGGAGGGAGAGAGAGAGAGAGAGAGAGAGACAGAGACAGAGACAGAGACAGAGACAGACAGACAGAGACGCCAAGGGCCAGAATTTGATGTTTTCTATTTCCTAACGTTGGATGTAGTGAGACCACTGCAAGCCTTGATGGGCCCTGTCTTGAACTGTGAGCCACACTAATGTTTGATTATAGCAGTGAGAAAAGAATAATACAGACCCTTATAATTTTTAGTGAGGTATATATCACAATGATAAAAAGTTGAGGGTCAGTCCTGACCTTGGGCCTTGACCTATGTGGTTTCATCTGGAAATGGTCTGTGCAGGCATGACCAAGATAGCAGGAGGTCACCTGGATTGAGAGGCTCTAAGTCCTGTGATTGGGATGGGTCTGAGGGGAGGAGGAGAGCTGGAGACAGCACTGGAGAGAAGCCACATCAAGACAGAAGCAGAGACTAGAGTGACCCAGTCATAAGCCAAGGGACACTGGTTCCCTAGAAACTGGAAGGAGGCTATGGACAGAGCCGTCCTGACACCTGACCTTAAGAATTCCAGCCTGTGCAACTGGAGAAGGCAGTTGGTTCTCTTGCTCTGGCCCTAGGATTCCCCAGGCATGGCCACAGCAGAGAGCAGGCATGTGGTTTTCTCTCTGTGCACCAAGGTTCCAGGAGAACTTGGCTCATATGCCCAACCCATTGCTCCTTTTTGGCCGCTAGTTTTGTTCTCTTCAAAAATGTCTGACGACTCAGAGGTAAAAGGGCAGGGCCCCTGCCTCTGTGCTCCCCCCCTCCCCAGGAAAGGGCACAGACCCTGCTGCCACCCTCTCTGGGAGGCAGCCACATGATACTGAAGAGTAGCTAGGCAGTCACTTCTGGGGGGGATGGTGGTGTGGGCACTGAGGGAGATGGTGTTGTGTCCACTGAAGGTGGACAGCAGTGTGGTCCTTGCAGGACCTTGCAGGTCCTTGCAGGTCCTTGCCAGTGGTATCACTGAGAAATATGGCAAGTCCCACTTCCATGCTGCAGCCTGTGCCAGCTGGGCCGACCATCCCCCCAGACAGGAATCTAGTGTCTGTGCTGAGCAGGAGCACCTTAGGAGGCTGTGTGGGCAGCACGGAGCCCACCCGTGTCTGTTCTGCTGCTTCTCACAGCCTGTCCTGGGTGAATGAGAATGGTCCCCATAGGCTCAGAGATTTGAACAAGCGGTTCCCAGTTGGTGGACTGTTGACGAAGGACCGAGAGGTGTGGCCTTGTTGGGGGAAGCGTGTCACTGGGGCTTTGAGGTTCTAAAAGCCCATGCTAGGTCCAATCTCTTTCTCTCTCTTTGTCTCCTGCTTGTGGAGCAGATGTGAGCTCTCAGCTCCTTCTCCAGCACCGTGCCTGCCTCCCTCTTGCCGAGTTCTCCTTCATGACGGCTGTGGACTCACTGGCTGAAACCGGAAGCAAGCTCCCACTACACTGTCTGTTATAAGTCGCCTTGATTATGGTGTCTCTTCCCAGCAATACAAGAGTAATCAAGATACCCTTTTGGGGTCACGTGTGGAAATGTAGGTCATGCCAGCCACATGAGGTCATTGGCCCTGGTGGGTGAGCACTCCAGGTCTACTCAGCCTCTGTCTGGCAGCTTCCATGGACTGTAGGCTTTTCCATACAAGCTTAGGCTGTCCATATGAGAGGGAGATTTCCATAACACCCTGCAGTGCCCTAGTCTCATGAGGATCGCCAAGGGCAGCCGGAGGGCATGTCTTCACCCAAGGACATGAACCTTTGGGGCCCATAATGACCCATTTCTCAGCCCAAGAATCCATGCTGTGAATGTCAGGACAACTCAGCCTCTGGAAGGCCAGTGGTTGGACTCTTCTTGCCCAGCCCCTCCCTTATGCATTGTGTATAGCGGGTTTGGGTTCACCTGCCATCCATTCCTTAGGTCCCGGGATAATGCAGGCAGGAGAATTCCCGCAGGAGCCATCCATATGGAAGTATCAGATGACTGGGAGCACTTGGAAAGGTGTGAGGGAGCAGGCCAGCTTGAGCTGGAGCCTTAGGGGTTTGCAGCACGTTGCTGAGGGGGCACTTCAGGGGACCAGAACTCTGCAAAGCACCAAAATCTACCAACAGCACATAAACATTTCATGTGTAGACAGAGCACTGACCCAGGACACACAGTCCTGACAACCTGTCGTGGAGGGACAGAAGCTAGCCACTGCATCTGTGACGTGTTAACCACACAGGTCATTCCGCATAGATGGAGAACAGACTGTGGGCTGCCAGGGTTGGAGCAGCTTAGAGGATATGGACTCTCGGAGGAGACGAAACTACTCTGGATGGGCTAAATGCCAGTGGTTATACCTTTGTTTGTTTGTTTGTTGTTTTTTGAGACAGGGTTTCTCTGTGTAGCCCTGGCTGTTCTGGAACTCACTGTGTAGACCAGGCTGGCCTCGAACACAGAAATCCACCTGCCTCTGCCTCCTGAGTGCTGGGATTAAAGGCATGCACCACCATGCCCGGCCAGTGGTTATACCTTTAACAAGTCCATTTTTTTATGCTAAATTTCCCCTAAAGCACGAGGAGAGAGAGGCCAGAGGATTTAGCAGTGCATGTGTGTCAGTGGAAATCTTGTGTGTGTGCATTTGCCTTGGCTGTTCCAGCCCTTGTTGGGGGCTGACGTCAGACAGTTGATGCCTGAAGCAGGAGATTGAAGAGAGTGGGCTGCGCCCCACGGTGCACGTGCCAGATGTGCCCTGCTGCTTCACACACACACACAATCCCGTATCTTCCCTTTTGTCTGGGTGGTGGTGGGTTTTTGTGAGTGTAGTCACTTCCTTACAACCTTCTGGAATGCAGCATGCTTTTGCGTGAATAAAATGTGGGTTCTCAACTATGACTCCGGCAAGCCCTCCCCAGTCTGCCTCTGTACCCGTGTAGAGCATGGACTTCTCAGAGCCCACTCCTGTTGGACGCTCAGGTCTGCTGTGTTCCTGGCTGAAGCCCCGCCCTGGGAAGCTACAGGCAGATGGAGGGGCTTGGAATAAAGCCCCAACAGGAAGATAAGGCTGGAGACAGAAAAGTGGAGACAAGGAAAGAATTTCAGAGGAATAACTGCTGTAAGAAGCCTAAAGAAGCAACTGGGGAAGCCAGGGCCAGCATGTCCCTTCCCTGATTGTAAAGCGGTCATTGCTCACGAAAGAGGACCTGCAAGGCAGAGGAAGACACACCATGACTCCGCCCTTGGGACGTGGTCAGTAGCCTGAGTGCCGCTTGCTCCCTTCTTACCCCAGCCCTAACCTGGGGCAGAAGCTTGATAGATGTGACTCAGATAAGGTACAGCTGCGGACTCGGTTTCCCTAGTGGTTCATGGGCACCAGCGAGGCTGTAAGCAGACAGAATGGGCCACTCAGCTCAGAGCGAATCCATTGTGGCCTCTGCCTCACAACCATGGGTAGTCAGCTGCCAGTACAGCTTCATCCCCATTGGCACGGGTGACTGTGGCTTCTATATGACAGCCTCTGGAAGTGTAAAGGCAGGCTGAGGTCCCCATGAAGAAGTGAGGGGTACGCTGGAGTCCCCCACTGCATACTGTGAATCTGAGGTGGGACATTACCTCTCCCAGGAATATCCCGCAGACACGAGTGCAGCACCCCCTGCCTCGCAGTGAGGACCTTTCACCTTCTCTGCTAGCAGGTGCGTACCCCCTTGTTTCCCTGGAAAGGAGAGCCAGCTTTTGTGAAGCCACCCACTCTTGAGCCGCGCCTCCCCACATCTTAGCCACGTGTTCGAGTTCCTGAGGAGCGAGCAAGAAGGAAAGTCAGCCGGATGCTTAGCCTATGAGGGCAGCAGACTTCGAGTTCTAACGGAGAAGACAGCTCAGTCCAAACCCCTTGCCCCAGGCACAGCAGGGTTAAGTGTCTGTGAGCAGAGAGGGAATCCCAGGCCGCCTGGAACTTGAGACTTCCCAGCTGAGAGCCAGCTCAAGTGAGGGAGATGCGGACCCAGACACACTGCAGCGGGCACTGGGGTCCTGAATGCAGGCCCTGAAGATAGCTGCCACCCGAGCCTCACAGTAGCGGTGTCTCAGCTCCGACTCTGGTAAGTGGATCGCCAGGCACTGGCTTCAGGGGCGGCAAGGATGTGGTTTGTTAGCAGTTCGGATCTGGTGCGGGCAGGGCAGTCTGTGTTTCTTATTATTAATACATTCAGACTTGCAAGCCAGTCATGTGAGCTCGAAATCTGGAAACATCTTCAAGGCGAAACAAAGTGTTTTGTTTTCCTGCTGAAGAGTCCAGTTGCTGGATCAAAGTCTAGGGTCTGAGAAGGGAGATTAGCTCCATAGGTGGAAAGAAAGATCTGGGCACACCTTGGCTCTGGCACTGCGAGGGTGCCCGTGATGGCTATTTTGAGTCTTCGGTGATGCTTTCCAGGTGTCGGGATCATCTGTCAGTCCTGTGTATTGATGCCACAAACTGACTTGGTTAGACATTATATTCTGAGTACCTGCTGTCACTGGTTCTTTGGTTTTGTTGTTGTTTTTGACAAAGTAGGGGGCAGGAGTGCTGGGTCCTCCCAACTTGCTAACCGGCCAGCCAGCCAGTTTATAACCACAGACGAGCTACTTTAGGTGTATGCTCCTGTTAACTACCCATTTTTATGATATTTCTAAGTACTGGTCTCTTCACGACCCTTTTCCTTGGACGGGACTCAAGGCAGGCCCCTTCTGGTTTATTTGATGTGTCTGTTTCCCATTAAGGATTCTGGGCCATGAACGAAAGTGACAATCCCGGTTTCTAAGGATAAACTTCCTGGAACTTTCTTGGAAGGCTCCTCCGCGGGCACAACTGGAGTCGGAGCCCCTGAATGGAGTCTGCCTCTGTGGGGCAGGAGTGTTTCTCTGTGGGGCGATAGCGGCAGTGAGGTCTGGGCCCCTGGGTGGTTTCTGAAGCTTCGGAGAGCGAGGGAAGGGGCTGAGGCTCATCTGACGCCGCCCTCAAGTGTGGTTACACTTAGTGTAGAAACCTGGGGTGAATGTGTGTGAGTGGTGCCAGTTGCTCATGATTCCTCACATCGTTCCGTATCCTCAGCATCAACAGGAAGGCACAGGTCTTAAAAAAAACATAGGCCCAAACCAGCAGTTCCCACCCCAGTGTGATTGCATCGAGAGTGCTGGGCTCTCGGAGTGCCCTTGGTCTCCGTGATCAGCAGGTTGGATGCTGGACTAGGTGCTGAGTGTCCTTGTGTCATTCCTGGTGTCCAACTGCTGTGCGGCTCCCCCCACTCCCATCTGCTGCTCCACCATACTGCTAAGGACACACACTCCCTTAGATGGGGGTGGGAGCTGCAGGTCCTAAAGCTAGTTTGTCCTGTCTCCCGCTGCTCCTCTGTCCCTTCAGCTTTGGGGCTGTGGGGTTTTCTGTGCACATGTACCTTTTCAGGGCTCTTCTTTTTTGGGGGGAGGTGGTACCTTAATTTGAGGAATTCCAAGATTGTCCCAGGGCAGGAACTGCTCTTCTCCATACCCCAGCCCCGAGCAGGGCTACCCTGAGAGTCTCACACTGCTCCTGCCTCCAGTCCCATGAAGTGCTTGGGATGGAGAGCTGTCAGTTTTTAGCACTGTTCTCACTGGAGCGCAGAAGCCCTCCCACTGACAGGAGCAACAGGCAGCCTGCTTACAACCTGTACAGTGCACACAGTAGATGCCTTCCTCTGGGCCTTGAGCTCTGCACTGGCCAAGCTGAGGGCCTCTGCTTAGTGCCACACCTCCCTCAGTGCCAGCTTGGAGACATCACAATAGGGTCTCTCACTGCCCGAGTTGCCCTTAAAGCCCTCACTGAGCTGGAGCAGCTGTTTGCATATGTGTGTGTGTGTGTGTGTGTGTGTGTGTGTGTGTGTACTTCCCTGAGCATATTCTTGCTGGTGGTTCTGGGGCACTGGCCTCTGAGTGGCTCAGCTATTTCTTCCCAGCTGATAGGAACAGCTGGGTTTGGCTCAGGTGGCATGGATAAAAATCAGCCACAAGGCTCTGGGCTGCAGTGCCGTTGACAGTGCCAGGGCTGCTCTTTGAGGCCTCCAGCCTGATCTCCTGAATGCCGGGCAGTTTGAGTGGTGCCTTCCTATCTTCCCAGAGCCCCAAACAACTGAGCAAGGCAAACAGTTGTAACCTGGGTTTATGGTCAGGGAGATTTGGACCTCAGGTGTGGACACTGGCCAGAACCACCTGACCAGGAAACCGCTGAGCCCCGCCTGCAGCCCAGGCCTGTCCCACTGTGAAGCATCTGCCTTCCAGATGGGAGTCCCACAAAAAGATTTACTGAGATGCAGTCCACGGAGTGTGCAGTCCTCCCTGGTGAAGTGTGTAGCTCTCTGGGTTTCTGTGTCTGCTGAGCTGCGGACTCTGTAACACTTTCATTTTAGTGTGTTTTCCATGATGCAAACAGAACCCCGGCTCCATTAGCAATCTGCCTGTATCTCCAGCCCTGGCTGCCCCTTTCCTAGGTTTTATTTGTGTCTGTCCAGACACATCTTCTGAGGGGGTCACATGGCATTCTGCCTGCGTGTCTGTCTCTTCTCATGGTGTCAAACTCTGAAGTCCGTCCATACTGCTTCCCTCACCACAGAGGAGGTCTGAGCACTCTGGTTGAAGCCTGCCAGACTTGAGGATTGTCTTTAGGGACTGTCGGCTTGCAGTGGTAGCCACTGAGGAGCTTCCTCCTGTAGCCCTCATCTCCATTGCCTCAGACCTGAGCTGGTGATGTGGTGTGTATGGCCTCTGGTTGGCTCCCCCCACCCCCATCCCCCAGAGAGGAGCCACTTGGTCATTAAGAGGGATTTGACCCTTGAAAGTATAATAGGTCTCTGTCACCTGTGCATAATAGGGGGATTTTTCTTTCTAGTGACAGGGTCTCTTGTAGCACATGTTAGACAAACCCACAATGTAGTTGAGTATATAGCTTCAAACTTTTGTGGTCTCTGTTTCTGCCCCCTGAGTGCTAGGATTACAGGCATCACACCAAGTCTATGGGGTGTTGGGGGAGAAGCCCAGGGCTTCTTGAATGGTACCTGAGCATTCTACTGACTGAGCCCCAGTCCCAGCCTGGAGCATTTAAAAACAGTGCTGGAGGCAGCATCGCAGGCAAGGTTGGCAGATGGGTAGAACAGGCAGGGAGAGAGTGCTGGGATTACTGAGGGTGTGGCCTGAACTGCCTGGGCCTCAGTGACTGGGTACCGATGCCTGTCATGGGATAGGGAGAAGGCACAGCAAGTGTGCAAACACAGCCAGCAAGAAAGATGGACAAGACACAGTCATAGCAAGTGTGCAAACACAGCCAGCAAGGAAGGTATACCAGACACGGTCATAGCAAATGTGCAAACACAGCCAGCAAGGAAGGATGGACCAGACCCAGTAGTGCACACCTTTAATCCCAGCACACAGACAGCAGAGATCTCCATGAGTTTGACGCCAGGCTGGTCCATATATCAAGTTTCAGGCCAGCTAGGACTACACAGTGAGACCTATCTTAATAAAAGGAAAAGTTGTTGGGTTCTAGAAGTCAAGTCTGGGCCACCACTGAGGCCAGTGCTCACACCAACTTGTGACTGTGGACAGAAAGATATATTCTTGGACCAGCCATTAGCACCAGGGCCCAGAGGCTTCCTGGAATTTTTAGGTCACAGTCTTGGCAAGGGCCAGGGTTCTGCTTCCAGGGAGCTGAGAGACCATCGTCCCTTAGGTCTGCTACCCCCTAGTAATCGAGGATCTAAAACCACTGCCGTGCCGGCAGCGTCTGACAGCCTTGGCGGGTACAGTGTGTTTTCTTCTTGCTGGCTGGGTCCTGAGGAGGGAGGCAGAATGGAAAGGTGCCAGTGTCCAGCAGGCTTGTCTCCCCTGGGCCCCTCCTCTGAAGCGGGGGAGCAGAGGACCTGTGTCTTCCCTTCCTGTTCTCCCTCCCTCCATATTCCATTGTGCTTGGCAGGGATTAGAGGGGCTCCCTGGGAAAGGGTTCTCAGGAACCCCACAGCTGTAGTTGACATCTAGTGGGGAAGAATCGGTGTGCTTTCGAGGGAGCGGTCTGGCTGACATTGCCCGTGTTCTAGAGCTTTCAGAGCTGTTTGTTTGTTCGTCTTCTGTCTTTGTTTGCAGTCTCCTAATCCATTTCTTTTGGAAGGCCAGGATTTTAATTCGGCAGGAACAACCCTCTGATAGATCAAAAGAAGAACAGCAAAAAGCCAAGCAGGGCCCAGAGCGATTGTTCCATGGTTAAGAGACTGCACTGCTCCTCTGTGTGACCAGTGTTTGCATCCTAGACCCATATAGGCTGGTTCACAACTGCCGGGAACCCCAGCCCCAGAGAGGACCAGGGTCGTCTCTGTGGAAGTGCACTCACACATGCTCATGCCTTCTCAAAGACAAAGACCTACACACGTAATTAAAAATGAACCTTAAAAAAAAAAAAGGCAACCAGTCTCTTTTCATGGAGGTAACAGAAGTCTCTTCTAACAGGGTCGCCCCTGAAGGTCATCCGCCTCTGGCCTCGGTGGTCTTCCCTTCCCCGTGAAGTCAACGCTGGGCTGGCCGGGACCTGGTTGCTTTTATTCCAAGAGACAGATACCACGGTGTGGGCTGGGTAGGGCACTGGGACGTGTGGATGCTTGGCATGACTGGGGCTGAGTAGAGCTGTGTCACCACAGATGCCCCTGTTGACCCCAAGAGGCATCTGGCCAGAGCCACTGTGTTCACAGAGGAGCCCCATTAACTGTTTGGGGGAATGTGGTCAGAATCGTAGCCCCAGTGAGGAACCCCTAGATTTCAGAGCAGTACTGCCCTAGTCGGTACCACAGTGGACAAGCGGGGATAGTAGCTAGGAATCAACATCAGTTGGCACAGCGTGGCTTAGTTCCATCCCTGCAAGGCATGAGGCCTGCTCTGGCCACTCACCAGGGTGGTTCTGTGACCTCCTTGTTCTGAGAAGAGATAAAGATGGCAGACTGCACATGGACCCCCAAAGATGCCCTGTATCATCTCAACCTAGCATCATCTCCTCCTGTAGCAGATGGTTTTGTGGGTAGGATTCATGCTGGATGGAGAGCCTTCTGCAGCATCCAGACCACCCAGCATAACAGTACGTGTCCTTACCAAAGGACATGTGAGGCAAAGATGGAGTGGCCATGCAGCAACAGGGTGGCATTGATGTGATATGGCCACAGGTTAGGGGATGCCAAGGCTACCGGGAAGAGGCAGAACAAAGCCTCCCAGAGCCTCTGAGGACCAGGTAGTTACCATGTCCTGTCTTATAGCTCGGAGGCCTGAGTGGAGTCGCAACAAGTTTTTGGTGCTTTGAGCAGCTGGAACAACCTTGGAATTCCAGCGACTGGGCTGAGGTTGAAGTAACCATCTGAGAGCCACCCAAAGGCCCGGAGCACCATTGGGGACTCCAAGGGATCCTTGGTGTTCTGTGTCTTTTGTCTCTCAAGAAGAAGCGGGGCTGTTTCCTTAGCCTAAGGCAGTTTCCTTCTCCTCCCCTTACAGATGTGTGGGATGAGGCATCTCTGTGCTCACTGGCCAGCATGGTGGCTCAGGCAGCTTTGGCTCCCATGTCCTCTCCATCTGCCTCTTTGGCACACTGGGTGTCTCAGGAAGCCGAGGAGCCAGCCCCATGCACACTGAAGAGAGGAACATGTTACCTCCTATGGCACGCCAGGGTCTGTGGTTGTAACTAGGAAAAGAGAAAGCCCAGAATAGGAAACGGGGAGACACCACGGGGCCTGGATGTGGTTACTGGGCGGGTCCTCTGATTCTTTCTTAAGATAGAGAAAGCCTGAAGCCCGAAGCCTGAAGCACCTTGTGTGCATGGGCAGTGAGCAGTGGCAGTCTTGCCTGAGTGGGGGGGGGGGGGCGGGCTGTGGGTGCAGGCACAGCTCTGGCTGGCCAACTGCATGGCTGCAGGTAGCCTGTCTTGGCGGGCATATTAGTTCCTGTCTCTGTGACAAAATAACCAAGAAAAATCAACATAAAAGAGGAAAGATTCTCATTGGCTCCTGCTTCAGAGGCCCCACCCGTGGCTGGGGCTCCATTGCTTCTAGGTCTGTGGAAAGACTGAAGCATGGGGGAAGGGTGTGGCCCTGAGATTGCTTACCTCAAGGTTGCCAGGAAATGGAGAAAGAGGACAGAGACAGACAGGTCAGGGATACGGTATCCCCTTCTCTCAGCCACTTCTTCCACACGGGCTTTTGTCCCTATTCATAGAGCATCCCTGTAGGAAATCTCAGTGGACTGACTACTGGTGAAGCAGACGTTCTCATTATCCAATTAGCACTCAGTATTGCCACCAGCAGCAGCTGGGGGCGGAGCTTCAACACATGAGCCTCTTGTAGGGAGCGGTCCATACCCAAACCAGACAGGAGGAGGGAGTATCTCTCAATTCAGGTCTTTGGGGCTCCAGGCATTTTAGGAAGGGGCTGAAGCATCCTGGGGTTGTCCTCTGACTGGGCTGAAGGTGGCACATGGCTCTGTGTACCCAAGGTCTCTGTTATCTTTGGTACAAGGTCTTGAGCCTCTGAGCTCTCATGTCCTGGGCTGCTGTGTGGCTTTGGATGGGTGGCTCTGTGTCCTGGGCTTCCCTCTTTTCAACTTTGAAATTGGGCAGCATCTGTACATATATGTCCTACAAAGTCTTTCCAAAGACCAGAACCCGTGGACAGAAGGCCTCAGCTCCTCCCCTTTTCCACAGCAGGTGGATGGGTTGTTTGCCCATTCCTGCACAGGCGTGACAGTACAGTGAAGCCTGGGGCCCTTGGTCTGGTAGAACTTGTTTCCCATGGTGACCGTGTCTCCAGAAGCAGCCCAGGATGCAGGGTCAGGGACAACCCCAACCATCGTACAAAAGGCTCTCACGCAGGGACTTGGCACTCTTCTGTTCCATAGTCAACAGTGTTTGACTCTCCGGGTGGGCCGGGCACCCCTGGGACTGGCTGTTGATGGATCGCTGCACAGTTCTGGAGTGGATTTCACATAGGTCTGCCAGACATGACCCGTGGAGGAGGACAGCACGTCTGTGTTCTGTGTGGTCATGGCTGTTCTCCAAGCACAGAAGACATAGACAAAGGGGCAGAGAACCACAGCAGATGGCTTCTCAGTGCTGAGGTCTTGGGGACCCACGTTTCTGGTCCAGAGATGATCCTTTCCTAAGCTTTGTAGGGCTCTCAGCCTGTGTGTGGAATTGCTCGTCATTGGAGGTGGGTTTAGTGAGACCCCCCTGTCCCGTCAGCCATCCTGGCCTGAGCTCATTGGAACATGGCGTGCTGAGCATAGACCCACTGAGGAGGGAGGTGGGTTGAAGAATCAACAGCTGGGGAGGTCTGCTTGTCTCTTGAGGAACACTTGGGCTAAGCTGGTGTATAATGATTGTCAACTCGATAGGCTGTAGAATCACCTGAGAGACAAAGCCCTGGAAATATCTGTGAGGGAGTTTCTAGATTGTGTTACTTGAGATGGGAAAACCCACTGTAATTGTGGGTAGCACCATCTCATGTATAGGAGTCTCAGACTGAATCAAAAGAAGGGAGCTTAGCCCCAGCATTCAACTCTCTGCCTGACTGTGGCTGCCCTGTGACCAACTAACTGCCTTCTGCTCCTGCCCACCATGATGGGACTGAACCCCCAAACTGTGAGCCAAATTAAACCCTTCCTTCTGTCAGTAGTGTCTCGCCTGGTACATTGTCATAGCAACAAGAAGAGTAACTAGTATGGAAACATTCTTGTAGTTTTTACGTGCAGATGGGTCTGTCCTTTGGGATAAGCTCCTCACGTGTGCCCATGCTGGCCTTGGTGCCAGCTGTGCATGTGGCTTTAGGAGACACAGTAGCACCATCCTGTGACGACTGCCCCATTCTGTGTCCCTTGCACCGGAGAGGGCAGCTCTTCGGAGTCCCTGATGGTCACCTCATTTCAGCTATTCTGGTGGCCGACAGTGACGTGCACACCCCCACAGCCCTAACATCTCTCATGTCCCACTCATCACCAACCTCCATCCTCCAGGGAGTGCTCTCTGCACCCTCTGCCCATTTTCCAGTTGGCTTATCCATTGTGCTTGCTCTGCAGTTCTGAGACTTCTTGGTATGTTCGAGATTGGGAGCTCCTTAGAAGGGACTTCTGCAAATGTCCCCTCCCTGTGTGCTCTCTTCTCACCCTTCTAATTTGTCACCAGTGAGCAAGTCTCATTTTGATGAAGCCCAGTTTACCAATTTCTCTATAAACCATGGTTTTAGTCTTGCCAGAGACTTTTCATGCGATCCCAGGTCTGAATATTTTCCCCTGACCCCCAGGTTCTAAAATTTCTGTTAGGTCCTGGCCTCTCCTGTGTTGGTTGATACCTGTCTGTGCAGGGAGCTGCATGGAGGACTGCTCTCTGCTTTGTCTTCCTGTCCGCTCCACTCCAGCGGCTGGGCCTGGCCGTGGACCACTGAGCTGTGGAGGTCCTTCCCCGAGAAGCCTGTGGGGTGCCGAGATCTCCATCACTGTCCCTTCCTTTCTGTTCTGTCTGTTCCCATGCCGTGTCTGTGGGCAGCAGACTGGCGATGCTGGGGATTCTACAGACAAATCAAATATGCTGAATAAGTCACATACTTTCTTTTCACATTGTATTTGTTTTGTATGTGGGGTGCACACATGCCACAGTACCTTCATGGAGGTCAGAGGACAACGTGCGAGGGTCTGTTCTCTCCGTCTCCCGTGTGATTCCCAGGGGTCGGGCTCAGGTTGTCAGCCGTGTGGGCAGGCACCTTTGCCCACTGCACATCTCACTAAACCCACAAGTTTGTCTTAGAACACTTGGATGTTTTTCAACGTTCACCAGCTATTAAAGATGAAAACCAATTTGCATACTAATGAGATGTATATGGTTGTTTGTTTTTATATAAAGGATTAAATCTTGGCTGAATATTTGATACTTGTAGGACAGAACTCTCTGGTGGTTTTATCATAGTTGATATTTTTATTTAGAAATCCTTAGTGCTGAGCTGTCTCTTAAAACACTCATCGTACACATTTCATTTAACAATTATTTTATGATGAAACTTAAATCAGCAACTTAAACAATAGGTTTTGTTGTTGTTGTTTGGTTTTTAGAGACAGGGTTTCTCTGTATAGCCCTGGCTGTCCTGGAACTCACTCTGCAGACCAGACTGACCTCGAACTCAGAAATCTGCCTGCCTCTGCTTCCCAAGTGCTGGGATTAAAGGCGTGTGCCACCATGCCCGGCTTTAAACCATAGTTTTTAAAATGAAACATTTTAGTGCAATACAACTGAAAAATGTCCTAGAATACACTCACACGCAGAGGAGCGACACAGTGGTCAAAGCCTTTGCTGCCTATATTTCGAGTTAACTTTTGATCGCTTTCTTTTACTCTTACCAGTTGTTTTTATGACCTCATGGTCACTTTTGCGACCCACAGTTTAAGAGAGTGCTTGGAGCAAGCATTCTGTGTCTGTAGAGTCCTCTGACTTTATCTCTCACCTTCAAAAATCAGCGTTTGAGGTGTTGGGGAGGTAACTCAGTGGTGAGGGGAGAACCCGCATGGACACCCAGCACCATGTGAAGCTGGGCGTGGTGGATGGGATGAGGCCCGCACATCTTTAACCCCAGTATTGAAGAGGCAGAGTCGGACAGATTGCCCCGATGCTCGCTCGCTGGCCCGTTAGCTGAAACAGCGAGTTCCAGACTCAGTGAGAGAATGTACCTCAGCAGATAAGGTAGCAAGTGACTGTGGACACCCAGCACTGTGGCCTCTGGCCTAATCTCATAGGCCAGCATGTCCCTCTCTTAATCAGTTTCCTAGTGCAGGGTTGTCTGTGTGTTGGGGACACAGGGCTGACTGTATTTAAGATACAGGACTGATGGGATGTTTGGGGTGTAAGGCTGCATATTTAGGGTGCTGGACTATGTTTGGGGTATGGGACTGTGTGTGAGATACAGAGCTGTATTTTGGGTACAGGGGTGAACGTGTTTGGGGTGCAGGGCTGACTGTATATTTGGAGTATAATACGGGCCTCTTGTTTATTACACGCTGGACTGTGGGCTGCAGGCCTCCACGTTCTTGCTGCCTGTGTGTGTTTATTATTGCTTCCAGCCATGGACAGTGAGTTCATCTCTCACCCCCTGAGTAGCTCGAGGCTTCTGGAGGAGCCTCTAGTTCCCACGGTCAAGTCTCACTGCCCCATGACTGAGTGTGGACAGCGGCCCTGGCTTATGGTGGGTACCAGAGTTTACCATTACCCTGGGCTTCCGTGGGTGTTTATGAGGATGGAAGACTCACCTATCTAGAGGGGTGGACCTGGAATTTGATAAAATGGCCCCCATTGGAAGGTTAGGCTCACCTCATGCAGGAGCCAGAGCTCTGCCCTCACAGGTGCCCAGGACGGTGGTCAGCGGGAGCAACGTCGTCGCCCTGTGCGGCGTCCTGAGAAGTCAGCCGCTCGACTCTGGGGTGCCGCGGCCCCCAGGTGGCTTGGTGAAGACTGTGATGCTTCTGACCGGTCCCACCATTCTGGGCCTGCACCGGAGCCTGCACCACGGGAAGGTGAAGTGGAACGGATCAGAGATGCCCTGGGCAGCCCAGCCACCTTGGAAACCTGTTTGGTCACATAGTGGAGGGTGTAAAGAGATGCAGCATTTGGATAAGCTCCGAAAGGCAAAGATTCAGTGACCTTCTGAGATGTCCCATGACCCTGGATGAGACCCATAGTCAGACCCCAGCATACGCATGCGCAGGAGTCAGAGCCTTGTTCGGAGACTTGCCATCGTGAGTACAGACTGCCAGAGCCCGGGATGCTCAAATCCAGGACCCGCTCACATGCTACGTTAGGATGCTCTGAGGGCCTGGGGAGCAATCGTCGTTATCCCTGAGCCAGAGCTCGATGGAGGGAGGACAAAGCTGCCCAGAGCCTTGGACAACCCGGGAGCCCTTGTCTCTTTTTAGCACCCTGCTATGGGAACCCTTTGAGCTCCTCTGCACCCAGACAAGGCCAGCGCCCAGTGTCCAGGCGTTCCTTCCCAATCTAATCCTTCCGAAATACCAGCCCCTCAGCTGGGGCCTCTCTGGGCATCAGCTCTTCCTTCTCCTGCCCCAAGGTGGTGTCTTTCAGATGGTCAGTTTTGAGCTTCTTAGAGGAGGGCAACAGGACGCACACGGCACCGGGACAGCCTGTCGGCTGGCTTCTGCTTTCTCTCCCCACGCTGAACTTGGACTTCTTCCACAGCAAAGCAGAGCACCACTTCAGTGACATGCAGATGTGGGGCTGATTTCCCTTTCTGGGCAGAGTGGGCTGATCCGGGCTCAGATCGCTGCTCTACGGCTTCCCAGCAGTGTGACCCCTGTATGAAAGGCAGGTTTTAGAAGATGATGTTCTGACACACACATACCAAAGGCATACATGCCAGCAATCTTAATGCATTCATTTATGAAGGAGATGGGAAGATGCTGCCAGCATCTCACAGATCCAGAGAGCCAAGCAGCCAAAGCCATGGGGAAAGTCGGGGGGTTTTACAGATCGGTACTGAAGAGGCAGTGATGGAGGAAGAGACCAGTGGCAGCTCCCTTGCTCCCAGCAGGCCTTCACTGCCCCTGAGTGGGCAGGCTGGAAGTGCAGCCCCTCCTCACCTCAGTTTGCCCAGCTTCCATGGAGCCTGGACAGAGAAGAGCAAGTATGGCTGCTTCACATAAGCCAAGGGGTCATGGAGCTGGCCGGGAGTCTGTTTCTAGATTCTCCATCTGGTCTTGGGTGGGTTTCTCCATCTTTTCTCCCTCCCTCCCCTCCTTCCTGTTCCTTTAAGGGCAGATCCCAGGCTCAGAGGCCTCGCCCACTACCATCCCTGGAGCATCCTCAGGAGCCCCTCCAGCCTCGCTTGCATCCATCATCATTAGCTGTCCCGATGAGCTTGACCTTGCTCTTCTGGAAGCATTCAGCCATTCTCTAGGTCACCAATTCCTTTTCCAGCCAGTTGCTTAAAAGCAGCCAAACATTGAGGTTTTCTTTGGAATCCCTTGCTGCAGGTGTGGCCGTAGGCAACACCTGCTATGGGACTTCGGGTCTGTGGCTTGGATGCACGTTCCAGAAGTGGGAGGGGATTGAGGCTCTGGTGCAGGAAGCTGTTCCTGCTGGGCGGGGGTGGTCTGTGACACAGCTGTGGACAGCCTTGAGTTTGCAGCTTGCATTGGGCTTCCCGGCCCTTGCTACTTGAGTTCTGTCTAAGGGAAGTGAAGGCGGCTGATTGGCAGGGAGGCTAGCCACAGCTACTCAGCCTGCTCCTTTTGGTAAACCAAGAGAATTGTGGGTAGGTGGACAGGAGGTCTGGGTTTTGTTCTGACCATAGCCAGCCAAGTTTGCAGAGTGAGGCTTTATCTCACCCAGGGATCAGGCTCATCTGGGAAGAGTAGGGTGGGGGAAGCCAAACTCCATCAAGCACCTAGGGAACCTCCCCCAAGACAGGACAGAGAGCACACAGCCCACGCGTGCCAAGGGGACAAATCTGTGAAAAGAGAGAAACCTTTGCCTTGGCTCATTTCCCAGAGGGTACATCCTAAGGTTGCGGGGGGGGGGGGGGGGGTCATCAACGGGAGCCAGAGGCCTACCACTTGGCAGGAGCTGGCTCCCCCTACTCCATACAGGACAAGCTACTCTGTGCTTCGCCCTCATTTGCATTTCCTAGAGTGACATCATCAGGTGTGAGAGGGTAGCCTTAGTGCAGGGGCTGGGAACTTACTTAAGGGTGGCTGGAGGAAGTGGCCATGGCTATCACCTAGCCACCTACTGATGAGGAGCATGGGCGGGGGTGGGGTGGGGGTCGGGGGAGCCTCCCTGGGCCTCCAGTGGCTGGGCTAGAACCCAGCATGGCAGCAGAAGGGATGAGAGAAGCCACTGCTGGACAAGGCTAAAGACCAGAAACCCTGAGTCACCGCGCCCCTGGGCAGGGCCTCCTTGAGTAAACAGAGATCTGCTATAGACATCAGCTCCCCACTGGATGAAAGATGTTTGTGGGCGTCCTGCGCTGATCCTGGAGGGGTGGATCAGGCCACCATAACCGGAAGGCCAGCATGCTATACTGGATCCTCTGGCTTCCGCTTGGGGGCAGTGTGATCAGTCCCTGGGAGCTGGGAGTCGGTGTTGGTTCCAGGGCTTGAGAGGATGGGATGGAGTGAGGAGAAATCTGAGGGCAGTGGGGCCCCTACCATATCATGAGCTGAAAGCTCACGTTGGTCACGAGCCCTGGTTAGGCTTCAACATGAGATGTCATCAATTATGTAGATAGAACACGAACTCTGAAGGGGGTTCATTTGGCCCAGAGCCCCTGAGAGTTTGGCCCTAATGCTGGGCTCTTGGCTCCCATGTTTAAGCCCAGCCCTGGGCCTCTGGGAGAGTTGAATAGGTGAAATGCCATACATACTTGTGTGCATCCGTAATTGATTCCAATGACCTAAGGATGATAAATCACTCACTGCTTTCTCCATAACCTCCTCATCCTGTCTTCCTAATCCCGAGCTGTCAAAGCAGCTGCCAGACCACATTGCACTGCTGTGACGTGTCCAGGATGGCCCCTGAGAGCAGGTTTATTCTTTACAATTGGGGTCCCATGTCAGGCCATCTTTCTGTTCTTTTGGCCATGGACAGAGCTGCGTCAGTATATCCAGGGTAGGGATGGGGGGGGGGGGTAGGGGTGAGGACCTCTCAGAAGAAAGACAGGACAAGCGAATTTTCACTGCCCAGCTATGCCAGGCACAGGCCTTCCAGCTCTCTCACTCCTGTTTCTCAGTGTGGCACAACCAGGAAACGTTCAAGCCACTTGCTTATGAATGTTGACAGATGGCAACTTAAAACCCACAGGACATCTAATTCAGGCAGCACTGTCCCCCTACCCATCACCTGACTCTTGGTTCTCTGACACTGGACATCCCTCAGGCTGATGAATCTGCCCATCATCCTGGGTTGGGTGATCAACCCCAAGTGTAGCCTTTAATACATTCCTTGTCTCCTGTGTTCCTTCAAACTGCTCAGTAGAGATAGAGGTTGATTAGATTCTGGTTCTACCTTTTAAAAAAGTCTGTTGTGATCAGAAGATGGCACAGGTAGGTGGCACCCTGCAGCCCAGACATGTCTCATCGGGATGGCTCTGGCGTCTGACCTTCCTGTCTGATCAATTTGAAACTTAATGGCAAGCTGAATTTCTACCTGGGCTGGTTTGACCCTCCTTAGATAACCAAGTGGTCCCTGGTTCTCAGGAGGGTACCATATTGATGCTTAACCTAGCATGGACACCCACACGGAAATCCTTGACTCCATCAGTCATCTGCCTCAACCTCCTGAGTAGCTGGGTCTACATAAGTGAACCCCTTCCCCACTCCCACTCAGCTGGGGCTCCTGTGTACTGGTTGCTGGCCTGGGCAGTCACATGGGGTTAGGGAGCCTTGACCTTTCCTCTGATGGCAAATGACTTTGTCATCAGGTCCTGATGTGATGAGGTCACCAGCAAGAAGGCAGGTATGTGTAGTTCATATGACAAGTTACACTATATTATGCTGAAGGTCATCACACAAGGATCATGCTCTAACTCCCTAACTCCAGTTCTACGCCTGCCTCCCCAAGGCTGCTCACCTGCACCTTAGCTGAAGGTCAGGTCCAGTCTCTTAACAGAAATCTCTGATTGGAGGGTCAGGATCCTGGGGGAGACTCTCCAGCCGCAGGGCAGATCAAGGTGTCGTCTCTCCAGATGTGCAGAGCAGAGCATTGCTCTTGGTCTCTGCCTATATACTGAGCGGTGGGTGTCCTGGGATTCTAGGACCGTGCGTGGTTATCTTGAGTGAGAGGTGCCCCTGGGTCCTGGTTTTCATGTGCAGCCGTGGGTGTAGCAGGGTTCGATCCTGACTAAGCTATTTTCATGCGTCTAAAAGGCATCTTTTTACTCTGCCTACTACAGGTCTCACCTCACTCTGGAGTCTTCTCTGTACTGTCCCTTCTGAATTGCATCAGTTGTATGTCTGTCTAGAGAGCTGTCCTTCCTCCGAGGCTGGGCTCCCCTGACCTCACGTTCTCTTAGGATGAACATTTCACTTTCAAAACCTGGGGCGGATCTGGTGGGAGTAGGGTAGGCCAGTGACCCGTGAAAACCAGAGGCCTCCGGAGCGGTAGCGTTTCTGAGTCCCTGGAGGGTGGGTGTGAGCGAGGTGGGGCGGTGCCTTCGAGAGCTCAGCAACGTTGTTCTCACTACAGCGCTCTGTGACTGTCATCTTTATTGTAAATATTATCTTCGTGTGAGTCAGAAGTGGTTGTGCACCCTGCCACCCCAGCATCAGGCTGAGGCATGCAGGTGGCAAGTTTGGAGCTAGCCTGGGCTACACAGGGAGACCCCTGTACCACTTGGTATGTAGACGTGTGCTGCTTGGTTGATGGACATGCTGTTTGCTGTGACTGTGGGGTGCTTAGCTGGTGGAGTGCCTCCATGGCCTGTCCACAGTCATGCTGGCCCTTGGTACTGTCGTCGGTTACTGCTCCTTAGCCATTCTACTCCAGGTGTAGGGCGGGCCTGTTACTCTGTGACTCCCAACTCTGAGGGTCTGTCACCTGATTAGATAGAGTCTGATGTAGCCCAGGTTGGCTTTGAACCTCTAATCTTCCACTTCGCAGGTGCTGGGATGATAGGAGTGTCCTCCTTTGTCTAGCTTATTCTTCTGAAGAACGGTGGTTTTCTGATTTTCATAGTATCAATCTTTTTTTTTTTAAATGCTTCATACCTTCTGTACTCTCTTTAAGAGGTATTTGTCTTTGCTAAGATCATGAATAGAAATTGGTCTGCTTTCTTCTAGAAGTTGTATAGATTAGGGTTTTCATAAATTTATATCTATAACCCATTTCAGGATAATATGCTGTGAAGTCAGGGTGGAATTTCCTACTTTTTCCATACAGATGGACGCTAGTTCAGCTGTGTGGAAGAAGTGACCGGTTCCCTCAATACCCCCCTCTACCACCCAAGAGTTTCCTCGGGGCCTTCTGCTGCTGCTGGCCTGCACATCTTTACTTTAGAATCTACTTTAAATTAATGTCTTAAAATAATATGTCTTCTAAATTGTCTCTTTCCAACTCATTTTGGCTTTATGATCTCCTCTCTCCCTCCCTTCTTCCCTCCCTCCTATCTTTCCTCTCTCCCTCCCTCCCTCCCATCTTTCTTCGTCCCCTTTCTTCTTCCCCTTTGTTTCTTCCGTGCTGGGATGGAACGCAGAGGCTCACACAAACTGATCAAGCCCTCCACCACAGAGCACATCCCTAGCCCTGGCTTACAGTTTTCAATCACTGACCCTACCCCCTGTTTTGTTAAGCCCATCCCTTAAGCATGCCAATATTATAACAAATGTTGTCTTAAAAAAAAAAAAAAAAGCACCAACTTGGGTTCCCAGTGGCTGGTGCTCTCTGGAGGAGGGCTGTCAATGTTTGTGGATGGGCCTTCCTCTTGAGGCCCTGCTGTGCACAGCTCTGGTTTTAAGACATTCCTTAGGATTATCTGTGCAGTGCAGAGATCTTCTGTCTGAGAGGATTGACCTCTGCACACACACACACACACACACACACACACACACATGCTTGCTTCTGTCCTGCCGGGCTGGCTGCAGCCCCCTGGATGGTGCTGAGCAGAGGCTCCTGGCTTTGGACCTGCCTGCTGGAAGAGTCTGC
This sequence comes from Mus pahari, assembly GCF_900095145.1. Lineage (NCBI taxonomy): Eukaryota > Metazoa > Chordata > Mammalia > Rodentia > Muridae > Mus > Mus pahari. The sequence continues at coordinate 45,238,240 of NC_034609.1, forward strand.
TGTCTAGTGCTGAGAAGGACGGACGCTCTGCATCTCGTAGTCCTTCCTCAGACCTTGCGCATTCTCTTCTATCCTGATTTGTTTAGACTTTTCATTTTCTAAAGAGAAGGTGTTCGTAGCTGCTCTGGATGATCTCACGGTTCCTTCAGTGTGCTGTGGTTGAACAGGTTCCCGGGATGAACCCCCCATTGCAGCAGGGACTCCAGTTCTGGGCTTCTGGAATGACACATTGTTGCATCTTTCTGTTCTGTTGATTTCTTTCCTTTCCTTGTGATTTTTGTTGGTCTGGTGAGACAGCTTCCTGGAAGGTACTTGTTGCTAAGTCCGGCAACATGGATGTGATTCCTAAGACCCATATCCCACATTCTAGAAGAAGAGAATATCCTCAGACCTCCATATGCATGCCCTGATGTGTCTGCGTGTGTGTATGTTATAAATAAATAAATAAATAAATAAATGTAATAAAACCAAATGCTGTCTGGGGAAAGGACTTAGTGGTTAAGAGCTGAGGGCCTGGTTCAGTCTTAGAACCTACACAGCAGCCCGAAGCTCTCTTCCAGCATCCTAGAGCACATGCATACAAGCATAAAATAAAACGAATTTATATAAATAAATAAACAAATAAATAAAAGCAGCAAAGTGTGCTCAGCCCCTGCCTGTTGCCTGGGGCTTCTTTTATGTGATCTTAGGAGAAGGGGGAGGGGCTGGAAGGGGCCCCTACTTTGATTGACAGGTTTGGATTATGCAAGCCCTTTCTCACCAAGCATGTCCTTTCCCAGGAAGGGTCTGATTTTAGTGCTATGTATGCCCAACTGAACACAGGTGTCTTAAGGTTTTACTGCTGTGACCAGACACCATGACCAAGGCAACCCTTATAAGGGTAACATCTAATCAGGGCTGGCTTACAGGTTCAGAGGTTCAGTCCATTATCATCAAGGTGGGAGCATGGCAGCATCCAGGCAGGCATGGTGCAGGAGGAGCTGAGAGTTCTACATCTTCATCTAAAAGAAACCAGGAGCAGACTGTCTCCCATGTTCCACCCCGACAGTGACACACTTCTTCCAACAAGGGCACACCTCCTAATAGCGGTATTCCCTGGGCCAAGCCTATTCAAACCACCACAGTAGGCACACGGTGGTAAAGAGGACCCTTTCTAAAGGCTCGCTCAGGCTACAATTTACCTGTTGTACACGTACCCTAAAACAGTGTAAGCCAGATGTGCCCCTGCATTCCTTACCTGGGGATACCCTAGAATATGTTTGGTTTGAATAGAAACTGTTCATCAAAGAGAAGTGTTTGTTTGTTTGTTTGTTTTCTGGACAGGGTTTCTCTGTGTAACAGCCCTGGTTGTCCTGGAACTTGCTGTGTAGACCAAGCTGGCCTCAAAGTCACAAAGATCCACCTGCCTCTGTCTCCCAAGTGCTGGTGTTAAAGGCATGACCATCCCTGGCTTGAAAGGGGAGTTCTTGATGGTAGACTTTGTAGGAGAGACTTATTCCGTTCTCCAGAATGGGATGTATGTGAAACTGGATGCAGCTGTGGTCCTAGGCTTTCAGGTGCATTGTTAGGAAAGGTGTGCGTAGCTCAAATCAAGCAGAGTTCCAGGTTGCTAAACTATTCCCTATGCTTGTCTGCCTCAGTATCTTTGATTTTGGCATCAGTGTCGTGTTGGGGTTTGGTCTGTTGTTATGTATTGTAATGCTGAACACTGACCAGCAAGGTCTCATTGCCCTTAGACATGAGGACATCCTCATGTACACCAAATGATACTATGTAAGCTTGCTCCTTCGTTTAGAACTATTGGTTGAATAAAGATGCCTACAGCCTGTAGCTGGGCAGAAGAGAGGCAGGCATGGCTTTCATTATGGGCTTGGAATCTGAGGCAGAGACCATGAGGAGGAGAGGAGAGGAGAGGAGGACTCTGAGGGGTAAGGGAGGGTGAGAACTGCCCAGGAGGACTGGCCAGCTGGAATAGGACTGGCCACTGAACTCGGCAAATCATATCTGGGGTTATTGACAAGGAAGTGGACAAACTAGCATAGATGTTGATATCCGCCCAGCTGTTAAGGCTTATTATAAGTATAAAGGTTTTGTATCCTTTATTTGGGAACTAAATGATCAAGGTGGGGTAGAAACTGCCAGTTAATTTTTACTGCAACAGGCCCCATAACACAGTAGGGAAGTAGCTCTGTGTTACCTATATTTTCTGATAAATTTGCATAATTTAGTTTTGCCCAGAAAATATCTGAAAGGATATGTCAACAAACGCCTCTGACCCCAGAATCAGGCGAGACCTTCATAGCACTGCTGCGTCCTTATTTACACACGAGGGTGACCTGCCCTGCTCCTCCCACCCTCACCGTGAGGTGGGTGGGTTGCAGGTGTGCATGGGCCTCCAGACCTGGGTTAGCTGTTGCTTTAGTTTGAGATAGGATCTCGTTATGTAGCCCAGCCTGGCCTCTCACTGTGACATCCCTCCTGCTTTGCGCCCCACCCCCACCCCAGCACCCTACCCCCAAGTGCTGGGATTACAAGTGTGTGCCACCATACCCAGCGTCTACTTTCATTCCTATGGTATTGCCTACCCTGTCCATCAGTTCTGCATGGCATTCACAGTAGCAAGGCCAAGTTTGATGGCGCATTGCATGCATTCCAGCTTATACCCATCTGTTTAAAGGTGAGTGTCACTTCAGTGGCCTTCGTAATACAAAAGTGCTCCTGAGCACGTTGTAGGACAGGACAGCAGAGGGATCTGGTCACCTCAGACTCGAGCTGGGCAGGGAACTTGGTGGTGAAACAGTGTTCACCCACATTTCCATGGGGTTTTTGGCTTCTCCCCTCAGGGTAGGGGGGGACCTTAAATGGCCAGTGAAGATCAAAGCTCTTATTCTCCGGAATGATGCTCTGATCATTCCAAGTCCCAGCCCACACGTGCTCAGGACAGCAGTGACAGCTCTGAATCCCTACCCTGGGACACACTCAGACCTGAAATTCAGTGACACTGAAACCATCCCTGTCCCTGGAGGAGGGCGCGAGACAGAAGCTGTCAGGTGACCAGATGGCCAGTAGGGACAAGGCTCTGTTTTCTGGTGACATGAGAAATGAACACCCATATCATTCCCTGTTACCACTTTTTTTTTTTAAATGTTAATTTTTTTCTCAGTCAGACACTGTTGAAAATGAAAACCCAAAATAAAGGAAGGCAAAGAGAACAGAGGCTGCATATGCCGAGGCGAAGCAGCAGGGTTGGTCCGGGGACATCTCCTGTCCTCTCTTTCCTGTGGTGAGGGTCCCAGTCAGCTTCCCCCCTGGGCCTTCCAGCAGCCCTGCCTCAGAGGGAATCTGTTTTCCTATAGTTCCAAAAGCTTGTTCCATGCCCTGGGCTCCAGTGTCCAGTTGAGCATGTGCGTTTATCTGTCTTGGGGAGATGCAGGCAGGTGCCTCCTGCTCCACAGAGCAGAACCCACTGGTGTTTGGTGCGTACTTCCTGTGGGTGATAGGCACAGGGCCTGGGCTTGGCTGTGGCCTCCGCTGTTGTGCTGGCGGGGTTTAGCCTGTTGCCTGGGACATGGTCCCTGTTTGGATTCACCTCTATAACTTGTCGGTGGGTGACTTGGGCCCTTGCTGCTCACACGGGCCACAGCAGTGTTAGGTAGGATGCACATGCGATCCCAGAGCAGCTTGTACCCAGCCACACCTTCAGGGGAGCTAAGGACAGAGGCTGCGATCCCCATCCCTGGGAGGCCCGTCTTCTGTGGGGACACTCCCAGCCTCTCCATCTGCTTTGAATCACGGCCTGGGATGCTGATGCTCCGTGGCTGCTCGCGTCCACATGTTTTGGAAATTACCCTCCCGCAGCCCAGCCTCACAATGACCTCAGCTGGCTGCCATTCACTCTTAGGGTAGGACTCGGCTTCATGGCAGGCCTGTGCCTGCTTATAGCCCAGGGGCACCTGGATCCATCCCTCTGCACCCAGGTACCAGGGAGTCTGTGGGTCTGTCCCTATACTGTTGGTCATTGGGTATGCGGCCTATACTCCACTTTGTCACCAGTACCCCGGATGGCTGACTGGCCTTGTCAGTCTGTCTTTTTGTGACACTGAGTGATTAGATATTCCCCACAGTGGAAAACACTGCACTCTAGTGTCACATACACATGGGGATTTGAGAGACCAGAGCCCTATCCAGCACCTACCACTGTTGTGGAAGCACTTTAATGATGCTTAAGGAGTCTGCATCTCACTCTTGTGAACGTTTGCAGTGACCATGGATGTCTCTGTGGCCAGTAAAATGGAAAGGTCCAGAATGGATACCATAGACAGGTGAGAAGGGCAATGTGGGTATCTAGGACTAGGTGGCAAGGTGGCCCATGAGTCTGGGTTTTACCTTAAGCCCACTTTGCAGCTGTGAATGGAGGACACAGAAGCAGTGTCACACATGTGAACACATCTGCAGGGGGTGCTGTCGAGTAGCTTTTTGGGCAGCACTACAGAGCATCCATTCTCATCAAGATCAGTGTATCCCCACCTAGAAGATCCTGCACTTCCCAGAATCAGGTCCTCCTGGAGGGTCAGGTATGGCCACACTGGCTGTGCCACCTCAAGTTTCACTGAGGAGTGTCCCTCCCCTGTGCCCCTGGGCCAGTTCACAGCTATACAACCACACAGGTCCTTCCTTTCTGGGTGTGGCTGTTACCTTTCAGCCTGCTGGCGACCTGACCTGACCAGAGTCTCACGCTGACCCTGTCTCACATTGACCATGTCGATGTGCTCAGGTCTTTAATCTCAGGGTTGTCAGGTGAGAATGAAGCAGACTGCAGCCCAGAGCTGGTGAGGATGGATAAGAAAGTCTAGTCTCTGTGTCCTTGTAGGAAGCAGTTCTCCAGTTGTTCTGGGAGATTCAATGCAGGACTCGGGGTGCACCATCAGGATAGGAAATGCTCTCTCGAACTCCATGGTGGATGGGGAGCATCATAGTGGGCCCCGTGAAGGTTTGAATCCACCAACCGGCTTGTACTTGTCATCAGGGAAGCAAGCTTACCTGCAGCCATTCCTGTGTGCCCACACATTGTGATTATCCTCCTGTGTGATTATACACGTCTGCGCTGTCTTCTTTCTACTTACAAAAACAAAAACAAAAAACAAAAACAAAAACAAAAACAAAACAAAACAGTTACAACTTCACTCATGTGCACCTAGACACAGATACACATGAATAAAAATCAATTTTTTGAAAATTACACAGGTACTCAAGGGTCCCCTAAAATCTTCTATGTGCCAGTTTCTATGTTGGTAGCCCAGCTGAGCTGACATCCTTTCCGAAGAGTGTTGCTCCCTTTGGGATGGCCCAGGCAGCAGACCACTTCTGACAGCCAATAGGGAAAGGCTGCCTCAATATGTGACCTTTTTCCTGTCTGTGACCAAATGCCCCATAAGAAGCAGGTTGAGGGGAAAGGGCTGGGGCATCATGGAGGGAAGCGTGAGAGCGGCAGCACGGGGTGCTTGCTCTCGTGGCAGATTCAGTGCCCCGACAGGAACACCAGAGCACACGTCTCTTTTCTCCTCTCCCCTTTTTGATCCAGTCCAGGCCCCCAGTACACGGTACGGCACTGTGTACATTCATGGCAGGCTTTCTCAGTAAATCCTATCTGGAAAAGCCCTCAGAGAGATACCCAGAGGTGAATGCCATTAACACACAGGCATTTTTTCCCCCTTTAAAAGTAATAGTTTCATTTCTTCTTTGAGAATTTAATACATGTGTGCAGTGTATTGTGAGATTACTCACTGCCTCCCCTCCTCCAGTTCTGCCAGGGCCTTGCGTTCTCCTTCTCTCCTGAGTTCACTGACTCATTAATAATAATAATAATAATAATTATTATTATTATTATTAACAACATACCCTTGGGTTCAGTTAGTGCTACCTATAGTGCATGAATGTGGGGCCATCCTCTGTCACATGCGCATCCCACCCTCACCCACACCCCCAGAGAAAAGTGACTTTCCCTTCCTCAGCCACTGACACTGTGACTGGCTTGATCTTGTTCAGGACTCCTGCAGGCAACCCCAGCTGCTGTGAGCTGACGTGTGTGGCATTTTGTCATGTTCAGGAAACAGCGTTTCAGAGCTCCCCTCCCCGTCTCGTACTCTCTCTACCTCTGTGAAGTTCCCTGTGCTTTGGAGGCTTACACCGATGACTCGTCACAGCTGGGCACTCAGACTTACACTCAAGCACTTCAACCAGTGGTGCATCTCTGCTTTAACTTCTGCTCACTGCAAAAACGGAACTTCGCTGGTCACCATGAAGGTGACAGTATAGATCTGTGCATATAAACTTGTATTTACAGGGGAGTTCGATAGCATGACCATGTAGTGAAACACCATCATTGATTCTCTCCCCTCCCCAAGCATCTGAGCTCCCCCAATCACAGGCTTTTGATCAAGTGTACAGGATCAATCGAAATCCCTCCTGTGGAGCTGGCTTCACATCCAAGCAGAAAGCAGTTGGCTACCCCCATAACCACTATGCCACAATGTACCAGTGATATATCCTTCCTGGCGTTACTGCATGCAGGGTCCAACACCAGGGAAGACTGTTGATTTCTCTCTCCCTCAGCGGCTTACCTACCAGTTTCCAGCACCATGGAAGGTTGAGAGTTTCCTGGTCAGTTTGAGATGGCTTCCTCAGTGTCCTGAAACCAAAGCCTGTGGCGGTGGTAGTTAAAGTTGGCAAGCAGGTGTGGGCATTTCTGGGGCCTCTCTTGACAAATAACTGACAGGGAGGTGTCCTGTTCCTGGCACTTTGATCTTCATGGAATAAACCATGTCTTCTGGGAATAGAATTGTCTGCCTACGTGGGATGCCTCTGATCAATTTTTATTTTTAATGTAATATTTTTAAAAAACAGCATTCGAATTAGTGCATTCCCATAAAGCTTCTGCCTGTATCCCTAGTTATGGTTAACTCACCCTGCCTCTGCTCTCCCCTGCCTCCGTGCCCCCATCTCTACTCAGCCTTTTACCCAGAGTCTCCCCTGTTCTCTTATGTCCCCTTTCTCCCATCATGCCCTGGGATGCGTCTGTATGTGGCTTTCTTACGGACACTCACCTTAACTTTCCTCACTTCTCCTTTCCCCATCCTTTATGCCCCTCTAAGTGGCTGGCATTTCTGACTCTTTCCTGTAGCCCAGGCTTTCCTGGAGCTCGCAGAGACCCACATGCCTCTGCGTCCAGAATGGTAGGGTTAGAGGCCTGTGCCAACAGGGCTCGGCCGATGTTTCTTAACCCGATCAAGTTGACAATGGAAGTTACCCTTTGTGGATCCCCTGCAGGACAGATGTGGTCTGTCTGCCCAGGGAGAGAGCATTCTTTGGGGTGGGGCGGAGGAGCATCCTCTAGATAGTTTCCAGTGTCCTCGTCTCTCTCCCCTTTTATCTCTGAAAGGCTTCTTAACCCCGAGTCTGGCATCACTGAAGAATTTTCTCTGGCACAGCCATCTGTCATCTGCTTTGTCCTGTTGCTCAAGGCCTGACGCTCGGGCTCTCTCGGGGTCATCTGGGGAGGATCTCCAGGCTGGTCTGACTGGGTCAGCAACGCACCAGCGGGGTTCATTCCAGGTGGCACAAGTCTGAGGCTGAACGGAGCCAGCTGGGTTGGCTGAGACTGGTCGCTTAGAATGGGTTGGCTGAGGGACTGACCGTTTGGGATGATTGCCCTGGGTTGGGGTCTGGGAGGCCCGATGGCTAGTAGTCCTGCCAGGCAGCCACCGTCGAGGCTCGCCCCACCTAGAAACCTTGTTACTGCTCGTGTTGTCACTTACTCAGGGATAACAAGGCTCTGGGAACGACTAGTGATGAGCTTCAGGGATCTCGCTACGGTGGGGACAGTGCCACAGTTTACCATGTGTGTTCAGTTGAACATCAGTAGTTCATGTTGTGATGTGTAATGCTGTCAGCCTAGGCTCTTGGAGTCACTTGGGAGACAAGCCTCTGGGTGTGTCTGTTTGAACATACAGCCATTGCGTTAGCTTAACCGAGATAGGTGGGCGGCCCCATCCGGTGGCTTGAGCGCTAAAACCAGACTGAAAGGAGAAGGTGATCTGAGCACCAGCAACCCCTCCCCCCCCCCCCCCNCCCCCCCCCCCGTCTGCCTCCTGACTGTGGGTGCCACGTGACCAGTGACCCCGGGCTCCTGTTGCCATGCCTCCCCACCACCGTGGTCTACTTCTTAACTCCAGCTGTGAGTAAGAATAAACCGCTTTGATGAGGTGTTTTGTCACAGCTACAAGGAAACTTTTGTAGCATCTTCTTAACTCTTGGAGAGGGCACAGGGTGCCCGGTGGCAGCCCTGAGGATGCTGGACAGTGCTGTCCTGGGGCCTGCTGAGCATATCTGTTCTGCTTCCGCTCTAGCCACCCCCCCCCCCAGCCTTACTCCGTAGCCCTGGCTACTCTGCTTTTGCCCTGGTTTTTCATTCTACAAACCCGGATCCCGCAGTATGGCAGGTCCATTGTGGAGGCAGGCGGCTGTCCTTGAGCCCCGGGGATGATGTAAGACGGGGCCAGCTCTGGTTTGACCTTCAGGCTGGGTCCTGATGGCCTCCGTGGAGGTCAGGCTTGGGCTTCTCACCCCATCCCAGGTACTGTGTGAAGCTGGGATGGAAGGCTGGGTGGGAACCAGTGTGGGGAGGAGGCTGGTTTCTGCATGTCCACTTTATAACATCCATCTGTCTGTCCTGCTGATTCCAGGAAGGGTGAGTTTGTTCTGTGCTTGGAAGAAGCAGCAAGCCTTGGGCGTTGCATGACGTGCTCAGCTTCTGGAAGGTCTATCAGCCAGTCAGTGGGTGAGAGAAGGCTTGGCTCGTGGGAAGGCAATAACTCCATATCCCCATGAGGGCAGGGAACGAGGAAGATCCGGGCCGACACTCCCTGCCCACTCGGTGGGCTTTTGGAGCTGCTCTGTGGGCAGAGGGCCCTCAGTTGCAGCCAGACACCCACCAAGGACTGTTTTTGCCAAGCCTTGATCAAAAGCGGATAAGGATGTGGGATCACAGGGTCTGTGTAGGGGTGGGGCACTTTTCCTAAGGGCCTCACAGAAGTCTGTCCAGCCTGTGTGTCCAGTAGGATATCTACTGAGGAAGTCACCTTTGACCATGTTCTCCTGGGATGGGCAGAATCAAGAGGGATGTTGACAGTGCACTGTCCCCACTCTCTGGCCAGTGCTGAGTTTTCTTAGCTACATAGGGCCTGGGAAGTCCTGCCAGGGGGTAAGGCATGCATGAGTGTGTGCAGCACTGCTGTGTGCTCCCCTGAATAAACCTGCTAGAGCACACAGGTGCTGCCGCCCTCTGGCACCCAGTTATGTATTCCTGATAATTCTGGGACCCGTCCACTGGCACCTGACCGTCTGCCTGTTAGACAGTGAGATACTGTGACATAGATCTGGTCAGTTAGTCTGTAAGTTACTGCTCCTCCCCGACACCATGCACATCGTTCTGTTTCCTATGGAGAGGGTGAAACAGCATTAGTGCCTTGTGCATGCCTCTTGCAGAACAGGACCCTAAGTGAGGGTTCAGTGGTTAGATTGACGCAGAGTTTGGTCTGGCGCTTACCTGTTGGGAAAGAGTGTTGAAAATATGGGCTTTCTTCTGTAACTAAAGTAATGTGGGTGGACAGACATATACGCACTGGGGTATGTTGTAAGTGTATCCGAGACTCTGTGAGGGTCTGTCCATCTGCCTCAAGCCCTTTGAAAGTGCAACTGTACCTCTTGGCAGAGGCTGGGTGAACCCAGGAGTGCCAGGGGCTGTAACAGGTGATGAGAGCAAGGCTTGGCCACTGCACTTCCACAGAAATAGCGCACACAGGCTTCTCAGCATCTCTTCCTTCCATTGGCCGAATGGCAGAAGGGTACCTTCACAGTGACTCCGCCCCACAGTGCCATGGTCCTCGGATGGAGGGCAGCCTGCAGGGCTTCCTGCTTCTCTGCAGGAGTTACAACAGCCCCTACCAATGGCCCTTGTCAGACCTCAGCTGATGTTACTAACTAGCGCCAGGAGGGAGGTTGTTCATTCACTCAATTCCCCCTGGAAACCTCTCTCAGCAGCCCCACTAAGGTCAGGAGTAAGCAAGGTCTGTCCTGCTGTCCCTGCTGTCCCTGCTGTGTCAGGTGAATCTGAAGTCTTCACTCAAGGAGGGGATAAGAAGCCCAGGCAGCGCTGTGTGAAGCCCTGAGCTGTCTGGGAACTGTGGGTCCTGCGGAGGCCTCTAGGCAATGGTGCACTGAGATAAGTCGATACAGCACATTGACTGTTTATTTTGAGACAGGGTCTCACTGTGTAGCCTTGGCTGGTCTGGAACTTGGAGTATACACCAAGTTGGCCTCAAACTCACAGGTATCCCCCTGTCTATACCTCCTGAGTACTGGCATTAAAAGCTTGTGCAGCCAAGCATGTCAGGGATGCTGTGCACTGAGAAGATGTTTTAGTTCATAGACATTGCAGAAGAGAGGCCGAAAGCCACGAGGGGTCTGAAGTGAGAGGTGAAGTGAGGTGTGTGGGATCCGGGTGGGTGCTTCATTCAGGGCTCTGGGTTCCACTCCTAGCATTGCAGATAAGAGGGGAAAACTCTGTGAGGCCCCAGGAGTAGTCTTGAGGGCTTGAGGGGAGAGGATGCTTCATCCACTGACTAGGAGCAGGGATTGAACTTGGCTCGGGGCTGGGAGCTGCACACACACTGCACACACTGCAAAGGCAGCTGGGAAGCCTTCTGCCTCCCGACCTATGGAAATGCCAGACTTGTCTTCGGGGCTTTCCCGATCTGCAGTGAGTGCTGTGAACATTAAAAAGCATAGGCCTTTCTTTGCTTGGTCTGGGCTGCATTAAACTATCTGCCCGGGAGGAGAACCCAAGAATCTAATAAGGGAATGATGCTTTCTTTCTTAGCCCAGGGCTCCTCCGGGGATTTTGTTCGAGCAGTGCCTATGGAACGCAGCATGTATAAAAACACACTGGGGAGAATTGTCACCAGGAATAATTGCCAGGGGTGACAAACACAGGATCACTTTCTGGGAATAATAGGAACTAATGGGTCTATTTAAATTATTTATCATAGGACAAGAATTCCTTACAAGGGACAATACCAAGATAAACGCTCTTGGAATTGAACTGGCAGAACTTGGAGGTGAAAAATGTGACGGCTAAGGAAAAATAAAAAAACAAAAAACTCAGTTGCTGAGTTAAAGCCAAGCTCTGACAGCGAGTGGTAGATGCAGCCAACTGGAGGCAGAGATAGGATGTGGGAAGAGGACGGATCCCATTAAAACTCAGCGGATGGGATAGGACTGAGCAGGGACTGCTGTGGACCATTTTAACAGGATGGTAGGCTGTGAGAAAGGCCATATTCAGAGAAGGGGCTAAGGATGTGGCTCAGTTGGTAGAGCTACAACTTGCCTGGCATCCGTGAGACTCTGGGCATCGTCCTCACCACCATGGATTGGGTGGGTGGTCTGTGCTTGTAATCCCAGCAAGTGGGAGGCAAAGGTAAGAGGATCAGAAGTTCAAGATCATCCTCAGCTAGATAGGGGATTCAAGGCAATCCTGAGCTTTTGCGATATACTTCGAAACTGTGTTGATTCACAAGTGTGAGGCAGGAGCCCATATGTGAATTGAAAACTGATTTGCTTTAACTTAAGAGATGGGTGATGTTTTCAGGGGAAGAAGGGGTCAGTTAGAAGTATTGTTGGCACCAGGAATCCACTTTGGGAAATACTCAACTCTTGTTAAAGTGAGTCCTATGTGACTCAAAGAGCTAAGAGAAGACAGAGTGCCCAAGTACTGGAAGGGAGACAGGCGTTCGTGGTTGAGGTGCAGGAACCTTCTTCCTATTCCAAATGTCAATCTGCAGAAATCATAATGGCCATGCCCACCCTGGCCATGCCCCACTTGTAGCCCCAGCACCTTGGCTACATGGACATCAGCTCATCAGCTTGACTTTTCGGAAGACCAGAACAATAACAACCTGAGTGTCGGAACAGAATATCAGTGCGATATCAGAAGCGCTGTGTCTGACACGGCGGACTGGGGATAGCCAGTCCCCTCTGTGGACCCCGTGGACACTCTTCACGTGGCAGAGGAGGTTAAGGGATGAGGTAGACCACAGTGATGGGAGGAAGGGGCATGAGTCCAGCCACGTGGAAGCCTCTAGAAGCCAGGGGAGGGGGAGGCAGTCTGATAGAAGGAGCATCCCCAACGTCAACCAGAGACTGATGTGGGGCTTCAGACCCAGAGACTGTCAGAGTGTCAGTCTGTGTGGTCGTCAGCCTGAGTCTGTGGTCATTGGTTACACTAGCATGGGAGGACTCATGTAGACAACCTGTTTGGGTGGAGCTGGACCTACAGGTGACGGACGTCCAGCTTCAGAACCTTTACAGAAGACGAGAACACGACCCAAGGACTGGAACTGACAGTGTCCCAAAGAAGCAGCACCAGCTGATGAGAGCAATGGCAGCCCGGGAAGGGGTGTGGGCATTGGCGGGCGTGGCCCCTTGTTACCACCAAGCCCTTCCTTTCGTGTCCCTGGCTCTCTCTGCCTGGCAGACTGTCCGCGGTGGGCTCTGAGACTTGAAGGTGAATACTGAAGGTCGTATCTTGCAGAGCCTAGAAGACTGTGTTCCCGTGTCTACAGCTCAGGGGGAGGCACCACTGAGTCAGCAGATGCTGTCTCTGGTGTGTGAGCTTTGCATCTGGGGGGTGGAGCCCCCCCCTGCTTCATCCGGCCCCCTGCATTCTTCACGTGCTTGGAACACCTGCCCCGTGGTAGCTGCTGCACTCCGGGCAAGGCGCTGTATTTGTGGTACAGTAGAAATTCCAGGAACTCCTTCCCATGCCGTTTGTCTGCAGACTAGTCTCATGAAGTCACCTGGTGATGGAAAGCAGGACTGCGCATCTCTCCAGAGCCCTCTGGTTCCTGGATCTTCTCTTGAGGTGCAGGCTGTGTTTCTGAGGTGGGTGGGTGGTCGAAGCTACTGCTGCAGACAGCTCTGTTTCTCACCACCTGGGCTCCATCATCTTTTAAGCCAGGAGAGGCAGTCTTGTAGATGCACAGAGTTTTGTCCCTTTCTGGAACATGCTGGTGTCAGTCTCAAGCTCAAACACAGCCAGGGTCAGTCCCCCAGATGCGCGTGTGGCGTCAGCTGAGAAAACACTCCTGGAAATCGTCTTTGGGTCGGGCCGCCTTTGATCAGGAAGTTCTGTTTATTGTACAGTATAAACATGGAAGGGACCTCTTCTCCAAAGGGGATGCAAGCAGAGCCAGCGGATATGCCTGCCCTGAGCTGCAGGCCTGGGAAGAGGGGAGGCTGAGCCGGTGGCCGTCTGGCCTACTGGTGTCTGCATCCTGGTGCCTGGTATGGGTAGCGCGGGATGGCTCGTAGTTCCAGATATACAAGCAGGAGCTTAACTGGTCAGTCCCGGGTGGGTGGTCAAGTTAACCTTCATGTTGATGGGCTGCGAGTTCGGGCTGTGTGGTCTGTAGGGCAGAGCCAGAATTCTGAGGGCAGAGCAGCCTGTTTCCGAACCTCCAAAAGGGTGGCACAGACCTTTCTTTGCCTCACTAAGCATGTTCAGAATGGGAGGAGGCAGTCTGAGATGGGACTTGGTGCTAGCTGACCTCCATAAACGGAGACAGGATATATGGTACTGGTTCATACTTCGTGTTCGACTGCGCTGCATCTGGGAGGTTAGCCACTAGGGGAAGCCCTGAGGCTTAGAGCTCACAACAGTTGTAGAGACACACCTTGCTTATGTGACATCCACCTGTGATCTCACAGGTCAAAAGACTATGGGCAAGTTCTAGATCGCCCTGAGCCTTGGTTTCCGCCTGTGTAAAACCGGGATTGACTGGTTCTACTGCAGAGGACACTTCAAAGAAGAAAGAGGCTAACTGCGAGGGACCGGGGGCTCAGTGGTCCTGGGGCCCCATAAGCCACTGCTGAGTGAAGGACAAACGGAAGAATGAGCCACCTCCATCAGTGGCTGCTGTGTGTGTGACTCTGTGACATTGTGATTCTCCTGCCTGTCTCTTCCAAAGGTCCCTAGCCTCTTCCACCCCCCCTGCCTCCATCGCAAGTGAGCACACAGAAGAGTCAGCCATATGCTAGCCAACTGGCCTCGGGTCAGCACCAGTCACTTGGAGCCAGGGATCACACCTGGGCATGGCTGCTGGCAGGGCTGCAGTTGGCGGGTGTGGACCAGAGAGGGGACACCTGGTCCAGCCAGGTGGCATCAGCAGCAGAGGGGAGGACAGGCTGCTGACAGAGGCTGGGAGGAGGGAAGTGACAACATTTCAGCATTAGACACAGAGGTGAGAGGTGGAGGGCACTGCCTGGTCTGGGGAAGCCGTGGGCAGGGGTTGGTGGAAAACAGTCTCAACCTGGTACTCCAGCTTCAAGGAGTCTGGCATGGAGTTTAAGCCCTGTGGTCCTTGCACAGATGCCAGCCAGATATATTGGTCCAGGATGGCAAGGGAGTTGGAAGGAAAGTGGGGTGGTCCAGTCGGAAAGTTCTAGATGGTTTGGGCCACAGGCTGTGGAGCTGGGCTTGGCTTTTTCTGGAAGGACAGACTGCATCCCTTGGGTCCTTTTCCAGGTCTGACCCAGACATCCCGAGCTTGGAATCTGTGCTTTGTCCCCACAATATAGTCGGAAGCCCGCTACTCCCTAGTGTGTTCTTTGGGTTGGTCCAGGACGGGTCCCCATCCCCCGGGGAGCCATGCTGCTCGGCCAGCTGCAGCCAGGTGTAACCTGATCACGTTTAACTCCAGTGGCTATGCACAGCTTTGGCCATGAGAAGCCACGGGGAAAAAAATACAGCCAAATATTTGTTCGGTGTGGACACAGCTCTCTGATGTCCTACGGGGAAGCAGGCAGGAGATAAGGGGCCATGTATGATTGAAGCCAGCTGCCTCCATGCGGGGTGGGAGGAAGGGGGATGCAGCTCATCCTCCACCACCTCCATGGTTCACACGACACGTTTAAAGCTCTGCCTGCGATGGGATGCGATGCGTACTGTGTTTGAAATGTTTCTGGCTGATCTCGGCCTTCGATCACGAGGCCTCATTAAGAATTGTGTTTTGTGGTTTTCCGTGGTCATCTGCACGGCTGGCAAACGCCTAAAAACCCAAAGACAGCAAAGCTCTGCCGCGTCTTTCAACTTCCAACAAGGAAACAAATCTATCACGTTAGACCCTTGGCAGACACCTCCCTCATGTCCCTGCTCCAGCCTGGAACCTCATCTGACCCACAGGGAAGGTCAGCGCTGCCTTTGTGGAGATTAGAGGAGAAATCTGAAGCCTTAGGTGACCTTACGTCCTAGGGAGGGAGAGGGAATGAATCATGCCACAGAGAAGCTTTGAAACTTCGCAGGCAAACCAGTCGGGATTCAAAAAAAAAAAAAAAAAAAGAAAAAAAAAAAAACCCAACCAAACAATTCACACAGGAACATTCAATCAGTTTGCACACAGACAGTCAGCTTACACCTGCCACAACCCAGAGGCACAGTCACCATTGTCATCTGTGTTTCAGCCCTGTCCCATTGAGTATTTGGACACAGGTCTACCTACCTGTCTCGGGGAGTCATGGAAACTCTGCAGCACAGCTCCTGGGCATGCGTGCCTCCATCAGGTGGAACGGCGTAGGACAGCCTGGTGATGGCACAGGCTACTGGGGCACTATTGATTCTGATGAGTCCTCACCACAGGGCCCTCGGGACCCAGTGTGGACAGTGTTCCAGGTATGGGTATTTCTGTCCTGGTATCCTCCTGAGGATACCCCTGTTGAACCCTAGCTACTGGTTCAGATGCTGAACAGCATACAGATCCAAATTGTGCTGTCCCTGGATGCTGAAGAGACAGGGGTTCCTCTGAGGGCAGGAGGCTGGCACCCAAGAGGCCCAGAGACTTTTGAGGGTCGTTGCCGACGTGGGGCACCGAGTGCCGAGTGAGCTAACGGTCTTCAGATCAGCACTTGAGGGGCCTGCTCTTAGAAAATGTGGGAGACACTGGGATTCTTGTGCTGGCCCTGGAGCTAGAGCTGGGCTACACGGCATCTGGGCTCGTGAAAATCAGCTGCCATTTAGGATTCCCATGCACCCCGAGCCTCAGTGGGGACTGTCATCTCCCTACTCTCTGTGTGTCAGTACAGTACAGATTTGTACCAACACGTGGCCTTGGGAGGTGTGTGTGTGTGTGTGTGTAGGGGTCAATCCTCACCTACCGTTTTGTTTGTTTGTTTGTTTGTTTGGAGACAGTCCTCTTTGCTGTTTTTCTGCATTGGCCTGAGAGCGTCCAGGGATTCCGCTGTCTGTCTCCCACCTTTCCACAGGAGCACTGAGCTCACAGACTCCATGCCATGCCTCCAGTTTTAATGTGGCTTCTGAGGGTTCAGATCAGATCCTCAGACTTGGATGGCAAATGCTTTTATCTATGAAACTGTTTCCCTGAGCCCCGAGATTTGATTTCAAACAGTGGAACCCACGAGGGGGTTGAAGGTGTTGAAGGTGTTGAAGGAGAGTGACTTCCCATTGTTGGAGCTGCTAAGCTTGGGGTCATGTCACACCCATCACGAGATGTTCACGTAGTGGGAGCAGGCCCTGGGTCCTTCAGCATCTGGTCAGCTGTAAGTTAAAGCCAAAGGAGCCCTGGGTTCTGGGGGTCTGAACGGCATGGAAACAGAAGGCCACACAGGAAGACCATGTCCTCCAGGGCTTTGGAGGCTCCTCACATCTCAGCACAAGAGCGCAGTGTCCCCTCTAGGTGGAGTACTGGGGATCCTGACTCCTCAGAGCTCCCAAAGCTCAGTGGTAACCAGCACAGACATGTGGCCTGGAACAGGTAGAAAGGTAGGGGCAAGTCCATGGAACATTCTACACCAAGGTAATGATACAGTGTTGAGGATTAGCTACAGACGGGACACTACGGCAGCTGTGGTTATGGTTCCCTTCACGGTCAAATGCAAACACACAGTCACTTGCTTCACCCCTGTGGCATCCATGGTGCAGTAGTGTCCCTCTCATGCACAGTGCTTGCCTCACCATGCTGTCACCACGGGACAGAGTTGGGACTTCCTCTGCTTGTTTTCTCTAGGGTTCCTCAGGCTCAAGCAGCTGGCTTCCCCCAAGACCCGCCCACACGCCTACTGATCTGAGTCTTTAAGTCATCCCACCGCTGACAGGGAGGCTGTCTCCTGCAGGCAAAACCTTCTAGCAAGTGATTTAGGGGGCTGGCTGTGATGCCCAGGTACCCTGCCTCACCTGCAACACCATCCCCTGTGCCTCAGCCATGGCACTGCAGTCCTGAGGCAAATGCCCTGTTGCAGTACTGGCCTTTGGCCTCTGTCTATGGCAGGCTTCACCCATTGCCATCTTCGCTGAGATGTGGGCCCGTGCCAGGCGTGGAGCCAGCACTATCTTCCAGCTTTAGTTCCTTCCTTCATGGGGCTGCTTGAGCTGGAGAGGAGAAGTCTCCTCGTGTGGTCATGAGGCTCTGCCAGGTCTCCAAGGCTTACACAGTGCACAGTGCATTGCCAGTGCCTTGGGTTCTGCCCTTGGTGGGAAGGGAAGCTCGCTGCCAGGCGTTGAGGTCCCTCCAGGAAGGACAAGCCCTTTCTAGATCGCTCCATTCTTGCTCAACACTTAAATCAACTCTATTTGTTTCTCACCAAGGTCAGGAAGGTCCAGACGTGATCTTCCTGCCATTTCTCAGACATGGATGCTGAGCTCATCCACAGGGAAGTCTTCCCCGGGGTCACCCAAGGTCTCCTGACAGCCACATCTGGGCCTCGCTGCTCTTTGTCACCGAAGGCGTCTCCAGCCAGGCTGTATCCCTCAGCTGTTCCTGGAAGGAACCCCTGCTTGGCCTCTGGACCTCCCTGCGTGTGCCTGCCCTTCGAGCCAGGGATAATCTCATTGGCCAGGGCCACACCTCTAGGAGTCAAGGGTTCATTTTCATGGAAAACCTGTGACCTCTGTCTGCTGTGTCTGTATTTCGGCAGATGTTCCCTGTCACCCTCGGACCTTTCCCTTCTGTCCTGTGCTGCTGTCCTCAAGCACAGAGGATGAGCCACCAGCTCCCTCTGGTGCTGGGCTCTGCCCTTTGTGGGCTGCAGGTGGTAATTGACCTCAGACACATGGGGCTGTGTCCTGGGCTCAGGCCAAAGGTACCAAGAGGACATACTTCTGGGTCCCTCTTGCCTTCCATGGCTGCCCAAGATGTCAGGATGCTGGGGTCATGACCCTCCGCCCCTAGTTCCAGCCTCTGATCTAATATAGTTCGTCAGACCCCTTTCCCTTGAATGGTGCCAGGTTCTTCCTTAAAAGATAGGATGTAGCATCGATCCATAAAAGCCTTCACCTCCTGCAAATCCTTCTCAGCCCCAGCTCACACATCTACTTTTAAGATGAAGAGGAAGAGTGACCACTGAGGGGGGACAGAAGACAACCAATAGCAGCTATTCCTCAGGCTCCACCCACTGAGGTGTTTAGAGACAAGGTCAAAGCCAGGTCTCTACCTGTCTCTGCCCACAAGTGCACTGCACCCCAGCTGGCTTTTTATGCAAGTGCTGGGGTCCTAGCTGGGTCCTCTGCTTCCAGAGACATCTCCTGACTCCCAGGGGTTTCAGATGTTCTCAGAGGAGAAGGGCGGGGCATGGGGGGAGGGTTGTGGGAGGGGGTGACCGAGAGGGGGGCAGTGAGTGGAATGTAAAGTGAATAAGTTTTAAAAAAATATTCTCGGGCTGGTGAGATGGCTCAGCGGGTAAGAGCACTGACTGCTCTCCGAAGGTCCCGAGTTCAAATCCCAGCAACCACATAGTGGCTCACAGCCATCCGTAAAGAGATCTGACACCCTCTTCTGGAGTGTCTGAGGACAGCTACAGTGTACTTACATATAATAAATAAATAAATCTTTAAAAAAATATTCTCTTTCTCCTCATCTGCATATAGAGCAGAGCCAAGAGATGGGTTTTGAAGCCACCTCAGGGTGTGATATCTGCCTGGCAGAGGTACCTTCCCAGCCCCGGCCTCACATATGTTTCTGTATGACCCTGTCTCTTCACTCACTCATCTGATGTTGGAGGAGAAAGAGGCCTGGCCCGCTGCTGCTGGGAAGCTGGTCGACAGGCTCGGGCTCCACAGAGGGTCAGAGCTTATCTCGCTGGAAGCCTGGGCCTTATAGCATGGCATCCCATCCCCAGGGAGAGATCCCAAGTTTGGGCTTTGCAGGGTGGGGAGCCACAGGCATCTGGCAGAGCTGTGACTTCCTGCTCCAGCTAGGTTCTTCTGCGGCTGCCTGGGTGGTCATTCGGTCATTCCCTCTCAGGCTGTAAAGCAAGGCTGGGTTTATGGGTCTCTTCAGAAACTCAGGGGCTTCTGTAAACTCTCACGGTTGGGAAGGCTTGGGGTTAAGACGAGATCAACTTTCAAGTAGGCCTGTGGAGATCTGGGATTTGATGAATTGCATAATGAGTTGGAGGCTCTGTCAGGGTGGGTCTCTGACATCCCTGGGCAATCCCAGCCTCTGAAAGAAGGGAGAGCCACCGTGGGCTGTTTTATGGGGCTCAGAGTGGGCCCCAGCTTGTAAGATGGAGGGAGCAAGGCTCTCCTCCCCAGCGTGGCTTCTCACACCGAGTGGCATCCAGGCCCCTGTGCAGTGGGCGGCCCCTGCATGATGGGGGTGCGTGCGGCTCCTGTGATTGCGTGGCGGTAGCTCGGCGGCAGAGCACTGACCTGCATGTAAGGTCCTAAGTATCTGTATAGGACCCAGGTCTCACAAATGAATTTTAAAAAGTGGCACTTACCCTTCTGTAATCAGCTTAGCTTACTTGATGTGACCTTTAAATCCAAAGCCAGCAGTGGGCACCTGAAGCAGTCAGAGCCTCCCTTGGTTTCCCGGGGACTTGTTTTTAAAAGTCTGACCCACCTTAAGGGGAATCCTCACTCCTCTGTGATCAAACTGCAAAACACAGGCCACAAGACACTGAAGTCTTAAAACCCAGGTGTGTGCGAGCGCTCATGTGTGTGTGTACGTGTGGTACATGTAGAGACCAGAGGGCAACCTCAGGTCCTGCTCCTCAAGTGCCACCCACCTTGTTCTTTGAGGAGAGGGTCTCTTCATTAGAACCTAGGGCCCACAGATTGGGTAGTCTGACTGGCCAGCAGGTCCCAGGTGTCTGCCGGTCCCTGCTTCCCCAGTGCTGGGATCATAAGCACATGCGTGACTCTTTCCACAGGTCACAGGAATAGATCAAACTTTTGGATCCTTATGCTTTTGAGATGAGCGCTCTATTGCTCAGTCAGTAGAGCTTTTTAAAGCACGTTCTCAAGATAGACGCGAGCCAGTCACAGTGAACGCACACGGTGCTCCAGGAGACGCAGGGTAGAAAACTGGAGATCGGGAACCGCTTTCCTGGTTCATGGAAGCTTGAATGGGAGTCATGTTCTGCTGAAGATCTGACTCCCACCGCGAGCATAGGGTCTTTCCTTCCACACACGCAGGGCAGGGTGTGGGGTGAACCTGGCAGAGTCAACGTGGAGGTGAAAGTCGGGGTTGAGGCTGTGACAGAGAGGGAGCTGTCAGATTGTTGGTGGGGAAACAGTTTTGAGGTCTAGAGCAATCAGGGTGGTTCTTCTTAAAAATCTTTCGGGAAGTGTCTGTGACCGGAGTTCTGCACCAGGCCCCGCCTTGCTCAGAGCACACTCCAGCCCTGAGATGGGCTTTGGGTCTGGAGAACACTGTATCTGAATAGACTGCAGCTGTATGTCCCCGTCAGTGGGGTTTCCTGACGTTCCAGGGTCCTGCTTGTTCTGGTGGAACCGACTAGGGCAGGCCTTGGCAGCTGTAGATTTTGGCTACACCAATGGTATGGGATCCCAGTCTCTGTTGTCTGTCTGAGCACTGATTAGCTCCTGTGGAACCTGCCCATGACTGGGTCCTCTGCCAGCCTGCCTGGTGCCAGTCCGTCAACCAGAGGGCCCATGAGTGAGCAATAAGGTCACTTATTGGCATCTATACTGACTGGGAGACCCTCTAACCTCTATCCACAGGAACATTGTGTGACTTTTCCTGAGGAGACATAATCAAACATC
Organism: Mus pahari; assembly: GCF_900095145.1. Classification (NCBI taxonomy): domain Eukaryota; kingdom Metazoa; phylum Chordata; class Mammalia; order Rodentia; family Muridae; genus Mus; species Mus pahari. Next base: position 45,259,370 of record NC_034609.1, read on the forward strand.
TATTCACCCCAAATAGAAATGGACTACAGACCAAAGAAATGAGGCCACCCCGTCTGGATTGTGGAACTAGCTAAGCGTTTCCTGGGGTCAGTTCTAGGATCATGGGTGACTCAAAGGCAAGTGGGCACAGGAAAAGCACAGATCGTTGTGGGTCACGACTCCCAACAGACTCCTCCACAGAGAGACTTGTCTTCCCAACAAGTGTCAATTCTTATAGAACCGAGGGTGGGGAACACATGGCTTTTGGGGATCCTGTGTCTTTTCCCAGCTTCCTCCAGTCAGAGTCTCTTTCAGTCTCTCTCTGTTTATGTCTCTCTGTCTCTTTCCCTCTGTCTGTCCCTGTCTTTCTCTGACTCTCTGTCCCTCTCCCTCCCTCCCTCCCCCTCTCTCCTCTCCTTCCCTCCCTCTCTTCTCTCCTTCCCTCCCTCCCTCCTTCCCCTCCTTCCCTCCCTCCCCTCCCCCACCTCAAGTCTTTATAAGCCTTTCTTCTCCCTTCAGGAGAGAATGTTTCAATTAAGAGGCAGTCTCTCTCTCTCTCTCTCTCTCTCTCTCTCTCTCTCTCTCTCTCTCTCTCTNTGTGTGTGTGTGTGTGTGTGTGTGCTGTGTTGTATGGACATGCATGTGTTGGTGTACTAACCCACATGTGCATATAGACCTGGAGGTAGACGTTGGCATTGAGTGTCTTCTTACAGTGATCTGCGCCTTAGTTTTTGGGACAGGATATTTCCCTGAACCTGGAACTCATCCATTCACTTAGTAAGCTCCAGTTATCCTCCTGCCTCTGCCTCCCACCCAGTCCTGGGGTTATAGACACATTGCTGTACCCAGTACAGGGTGAAGGAGCAGGCTTCCCACCAGCCACTTCAGTGTCTCTCACTCATGGTCATGGGGCCTGTGTCCATGCCAGAGCTTCATGCTGTGCCCTGTCCCCACTGTCTCCTTGAGCACTGGACCGGCAAAGCAGGAGGTCCATCTGGTTGTATTCGTCTATGCTGGTAACGTCATAGGGTGGTGAAGTCACTTGATGTTCTGGCAGAGAACAGTGAATGGAGATAAGACAGAGAAGTCGGTTCCTGGAAGGACTTTTTGCAACTGGGAGAAAGATGTGTCATCTAGTCACTGGTGAGGCTTAGGGCAAAGCCATTGTTAGCAAGGTCAGGACCCAGTACAGTCAAATGCCTCCAACGAGATGCTTGGGGCTGGAAGACTACAGCCAAGGAACCAATCACATTGGCTTCTCTAGGAACCTCTTTTTAGAGCTTTCAGGAGGCCAGTGGCTGGTGATGTTACTCAGGTAGTAGAGTGCGTGACTTGGATGCATGAAGCCCTGGGCCTGTTGGTCTATACCTGTAATCTCAGAACTCAGGAGGTGCAGGCAGGGGGAGTTCCAGATCATCCTTGGCTACATAGCAGGCTCAGGGTCAGCTTAGATTATGGGAGAACCTGTCTCAAAAAATAAAAAAGAAGAGGGCTTTCTCTCTGCGTGATCATCCTCAGGTGGCCTCCCTTCTGCACCAGAGGGCCAGCCAGCCAGCCAGAGGCCCTAGTGTCTTTTCCTCTTCTAAGGAGGTCATCAGTCTCACTGCAGCTGGGCCTCATCCCAGTAACATCATCTTACTTCAGTTATGCAGAAGCCTCTGGATCCAGACACAGTCATACTGGGGTCACCACGGCACAGCTCAGCCAATGGCAGGGGTCACCAAGGCACAGCCCAGCCAATGGCAGGGATCACCAAGACACAGCTCAGCCAATGGCAGGGGTCACCAAGGCACAGCCCAGCCA
>NC_034609.1:45261531-45308900 GCF_900095145.1 Mus pahari
GCACAGTCCAGCCAATGGCAGGGTCACCAAGGCACAGCCCATTCAATGGCAGGGGTCACCAAGGCACAGCTCAGCCAGTGGCAGGGGTCACCAAGACACAGCCCAGTCAATGGCAGGTGTGAGTTACATTCTTTTCTGCTCATCATCATACATTCCAGCCCCTTCTTGGAGCTTCTTACTTCCATGTCTTTACAAGACTCAGGCTCTTACCCTCCGCCCCACCCCCTTTCCAGTCGGAAAGCTCAGGTGAACGGGACCCCAGTTGCTGTTCCTATTGGTTGAAGGAGAAACAGTCTGGGAAGAATTTTTTTTTTTAAGTCTACAAATTTCCTAGCTCTAGGGCATGTGTGAGATGTTTAAGATGTTGCCAATCTTTATTATTTTGAGCATGGTACAGGAGACAGTCTTCAGGAAGGGGGTCAGGAGGAGGAGGAGGTGTGAGCACTGTGGACGACCTCCCGGCTGCCTGCCCTCTGGCATCTTCCCCCCTCCTCCTTCTCCATTCCTTAGCAGCACAGATGACGACACAGGCTCTGCATCCAGAGGGAAGAAATGGCCCCTCTGTAGTGTGTCTGTCTGAGGCTGCCGTCTTTCTTGCTCTTCCTGAGGAACAGACAGCCTGCCTCACACACGGCCATCCGTCCATGAGTGTCTAGTGTCCAACACACAGTGGGGCCCTGGACCCTTATGTGGGTCGTGGAGGCACCCTGCAGGTCTGCCAACACCCCACCTAGTGCCCTCTCCACATCTGCCAACACCCCACCTAGTGCCCTCTCCACGTCTGCCAACACCTCACCTAGTGCCCTCTCCACGTCTGCCAACACCTCACCTAGTGCCCTCCCACGTCCCATGGCTGCTAGGATCTAGGGTTTGATTCTTGGCCCCTGAGCTGCTGTCACCAGACCTGGTGTAAGCCTCTTGTGAAGGGAGACCCTGCCAATCATGGCCCCGTGACCCTGGCCCTGTATTCTGTGGCCTTGCTAACTGTGTTCACATTTTCTGTCTACATGTGCATACCTGTGGGGGACATTGGGCCCTCTCAGCCTTCCTTTCTTGATACAGGCTGCCTCCCTGACCTCAGGCTAGGCTCACAGTTATCCTCCACCGTTTGTTCAAGCGCGCCCTTTCTCTACCGGATACCTGTTGACACGGGCATTGAAGACCCACTGAGCACAAACTCAAAGGCTGACTGCCGGGGTTGCACCTTGAGTCTAGAGAGCCTGCTGCAGAGAGGTTTCATGAAGCGCGACTTAGAAGTGGCTGCCCCCCAGGAAACTCGCTGCAGGCGAGAAAGCAGCGGCAGGCCCTGCACGCATGCGCAGTGCAGAGCAGCCCCTGGGGCCCACACTAGGGCGCCTGGCCACAGCGCAAGCTCCCCTTCTCCAGCCTGCCTCATCACCGTGCCAAACACATCCTGGCCCGTGAGCACCAACCTGGCCAGCAGGGATGGAAATAATTAGTGTCTTTCTGCAGAGATGGACGGTGACCTCAGGTGAGGGGCAGGGACTTGGAATAGGATGTCCTTGGTAACAAAGCCTCAGAGAAAACAGCCCCAAACAGAGGCTTTCCTCTGTAGGAAATGCCCCGTCTCTGTCTCCTCCGAGGCAGCACTTTCAGCTTCAGATAGCCCCATGGGGGCTGCTTGGGGGTGGCTGGCAGTGTGGCAGTGTGGCAGTGGCTTTTATGGAATCTGTGCTACACAAGATGATGTCAGGTATGTACCCCGAGATCATGACTGTTGGTGTAACCTGTGAATTAAGGTGTCAGTGTCTCCACCAACAGAGCAAACAGGTCCTCCTGAAGTGAGAGCCAGGGCTCACTTGAGCCTTCTTACCCAGGTCGCCTCTGTGTCACAGTTTTTCATGGTCCTGGGGGGTCTCATCCCTCGGGGCCTTCAGGATTCTTTGGTCCTGTGTCACACACTGGCCTGAGATGACACTAAGGTGGGCCTTCTCCAGCTCCTGTTAGAATGATGGGGGAGGTGGCCAGCCACAGGGCATTCAGCACCAGGGCATCTAGTGTCAGACACTGCAGCAGGAGGCCGAGCCACCTCTGGCTCCTCACTGAGCTGCACCAAAGCTTGGAGTTGGTGCCTCTGCTGCCTGAGTGTGTGTGTGGGGGGGGGCAGTGCCTGGTTCCCCCACACCATGTATGGTGAAGTAGCTGTGAACATGAAGGCCGGAATGGAAGGCTACATCTTCCAGAGGCCTTCCATGCTTTCTTCCCAGTGAAACCTCTGCCCTGAGCACTTAGCACGTCCCCGGCCCTGGTTTCCTCTGTGATGTCGGCAGCTTCCTGGCTGCCCCTTCCCTCTGCTCTGCTGATCCGACTCTGTGCGTAGCCCTGCCACTGGCCCTCTCCTCCAGAGCCCTGTACATGCTGCATTGGAGGGCTGCCCTCTCCAGCTCTGCTCTGGCTGCTGCAAACAAGACTGCCCTGGATGAATGGCCAGTCTAGAGACAGGGCACCATAGGACTCGAGGCGACTAGCCCGCGCCGGTATGATGCCAACTGCAGGTGGACCTCCTCTGGTCCGTTTTCCTGCGAGTGTAGACGTGAAGGGACATTGCAGAGGGTTGTAGATTAAGGATCTCTGTGTGCCCTGGTACAGTGCACGCCATGGAAGTTTCAGGCAGATTTGCCCTTGGTAAGTAAGGTTCAGGCTGTCTGCCCTCTTCTTCATGGGGATCGTGAAGTTCAGGCTTTGGTGTCCCTCACACCTGCTGCTCTTCCCAGGACGCCATGAATATGGTGCTTGTGGGCTTCTGGGACAAGAGGAATGAACGGGCACAGGGAGTGGGAGTGGGGAGACTGCGAGCATCAGTGACTGCTCCCCGGGTTCTCAGCTCAGCTCAGCTCCTGGAGAAAAGGGATGGCCGGGCCCCTTCTGACTGGCTTTTCCTTCCGAGCAGACATCTCGTCCAAATGTTAGCTCTCTCCCCCAGCCCACTTCCTGTGATTTAAGACCTTAGCTATGCGCTAAGGGATGCTTCACGCTCCCTGTTATACAATAATGATTTTTAAAAAAATCTTCACAGACAAGTGAGCCAGCAGTATCCGCATGTCCCTGGTGGAGGGAGGACAGGGCTGTCTTTTTTGTGTCAGAACGGGGGCACTGAGGCTTGGTATAAGCCTCAAAGGTGACTCCTCCACTGTCTTAGCTGGCAGCCTGTTTGATGGCAGAAGATGCCCTGATACTTAGGGCTCTGGCTCCATGGTAGTGCTGCCTGCCTCTCTGGTGTGGACATGGGAACAGCATGGAGACCACTGCCTACCAGCCTTGGGTACCACCATGGTACCATTATGGGACCTGGTTGGTAAGGCTCATAGAACCTCCAGGCTAGCAGTAGGCAGGGCCCCTGAGACACATGGGGACTATGGAGGCTTTTGGTAATTCTGTCTAAAGTGTTCACATTTATGCTGGGGAAATGGCTCATCCATTAAAGTGCTTGCTGTGTGCAAATGTAAGCATCAGAGTTCACATTAACAAAAGTCAAGTGTGGTGCATGCTTAGAATCCCAGAGATGGGGAGACAATGGATCCCTGGGGCTTACTGGCCAGCTCAGGTTAGCCCAATGGGAAGTTGCAGACCAGTCAGAGAATGGATTTCAAACAAAAAAGTTAGTAGATGGTTCCCAGGTAATGGCAACCAAAATCCATTATGCATGCACACATGTGCCGGCATGCATGCATGCATGCATACACATTCAGTTTTCCATATTCAACACCCAATAGTTAAGTTTCATGGTGCTGGCACAAACTCAAACTCTGGCGGGGCCAAGCCTAGTGTTGGTGGTGTGCCCTATGGGTGGGGGCAGGGAGGGTGTTTAGAGCTGTCCACCAGCAGTGATTGCGTCAGAAGAGACTCCATGCAAAGAGAAGCCAAGGCTGTCAGCATGCCTCACTACAAAGCAGGGGAAGCAGACCGAGAGCTGTGTGGTGAAGCTGAGGTTGGAAGACAAAAAGAACATCGATCAAACTTGAGCCATGCTTTCTCCACAATCGTGTGGCTTGGCCATCCCTTTGGAAGTCAGACAAGAGGCCATGTGGCTCGCACAATTGTGACTGCATTTCACTCATGGTCTGTTACAAGGGCCCAGAGAGATGGCGCATCAGTTAAGAGTGCTCCCAACTTCTGTAGGGGACTTGAGTTCAGTTCCCAGCACCCACATGGCACCTCACAACTGCCTGTAGTTTCAGTTTCAGGGGATCAGAGACATACTGTTCTGACTCCCGCAGGCACGTGCGCTCACATGCACTCACGTGTACACACAGACACACATGCATAAGCAATACGAACTTCAGCTCACTCTCTGAGGGTTGTGTTAGACAGCACCAGTGTACGAAGCTTTTTCCAGTGATATGCTATGCTTCTGGAAAGCTGCTCAAAGCCAGATGCTCTGTGTAAATCTGGGAGGGAGGACAGATATCAAGTGCACATCCTAGTCATGTCTGTGGGCTGGAGGGCTTGATAGGCACCATTACAGTTCTGCCCAGGAATGCTCTGGACATGTGGTTGCTCTCCCAAGGAAGTCCATATTTTTAAATGGATGTATTTATGTTTTGTACCCAAACGGAATGCCATTGAGACAGCCTGAAATTCCTAAGAATTCACATTTAGTCAAAAGGCTAAAAACAATAAGGGAAGTCAGTTTATTGGATGACTTTTGCCTTGTAAAACATCAGGGGATGGAAAGTTCTCCAATAGATACAAATGCTGCATCTGTCTAAATAGCAAGGCTTCCTCAGAGCCAGCATCTTCTTCCAAGAGCCATACGGTACCATGTGGGAAACTAGAAGCGACCACTCTCCAGACAGGAAATCCATTTTCTCAAGAAGATCCAATCTTCTGCCCAGTGCTGACCGTCAGAGGGTCAGGAAGTCTGAATTGCCAGTCACAAAGCATTGCACTGATGAAGGCCGGGTGGTGGTAGTGGTGCATTGTATGTGAGAGAGGTGATGATAGATCAAGAGAAGAGACATTCTTGTCATAGACAGCGTCAGGGCAAGCCACTCTTGGGAAGAAGTTAAAATGTCTGAATGTGAAGCAAGAAACATTGTCTTTTCAGTGTCTATATCATTGAGACAATGATTTTTTTTAAATTTTTGGTTTAATATATAGTCTTTACTTTTTATAGTGACTTTTGATAAGAGATCTTAAATAGAACTATTTTATAGAGCCACTAAATGAAGAGCATATCACGTTAGCCAATACATTGGTATTTCCACCAAACACAGCAGTGCGTGCCTGTTATCACAGCACTCTGGAGATGGCGTATTTGAAGCAAGGTCAAGACCAGCCAGGACTGAAGAAGTAGTAAGACGCCATCTCAAGAAAACCAAACATTAGAAAATTGATATTGTAGAAAAAGTGCTGTGTTGCTAGTGAGCTGCGTGTTCCCGTCTCTCACACAGTGTCTTGGTTTGATTAACAAGCTGCACTGTCTCCCTGATGCCACCTCCATCCTACTCATGACACAATGACTTTGTTTACTTTGGTGGTCCTTGCCACACAGCTGATTCACATCACTGTGCTGACTCAGTCCTTCCTTCCCGTCTTATGCTAGGCCTGGATGGCCTGAATCCAGCGTCCAGGTGATCAGGAAAGTGGATGGATGACAGGTGTGTGGGTGGATAGATAGACAGCAGCTCAAGAGATGGTTGCATGGGGAGAGGAATAATGGACAGGTGGAGAGGCAGATGACTGGATGACGTACGGATATGTTCAGGGATGTGTGGAGAGATGGCTGCATGCCTCGGTGGGTGGGTGGTGTGGATGGCCAGTGAGTAGACAGACTGATGGACACAGGAAGAACACGTGAGTAGGTAGGAGATGGATGATAAGTGGATAGCTAGGAGGGTTAGTGGAGGATGGATAGATAGATGTGTAGGTACATGGACAGCTGGTGAATGCACAGATGGGTAAGTAGGTAAGTGGATGGGTAGACAGAAGAATGGGCAAATGGGTGGGTGGGTAGGTAAGTATGTAGGTATGTGGAAATTCGGTAGATGGATGAATGGTGGGCTTGTGAGGGTAAATGGATGGTGTATGTCTGGATAGATGAGATGAGCAGATGCATACATAGGCAGAGGGATGGCCAGAGGGCTGGGAAAGCTTTCAAGTGAAGTTAGCTGATAGAAGAGGGCCTTGGAGATGCAGTGGGCGAGCTTCCCTTTCTGTCTCTGAGTAGCTTCTCGCCTGTGGCAGCATATTCATCAAACTGGCATATGACTTTTGTAGTGTTTCAGAGTCTCTGATGGAGATCACAGAGCTCTGTCGCCAGGGACACGAGTGAGAAGAACTGGTCGGAACAGGCTCTACAAACCCTTGCAAGGAGGCAGCTGGGTCTTCCTTTTGAGGGGACGGTCTAGCATGGACCTCCTCCCCACCCCCGGCCATTTTGGGTGGATCTGGAGTGAAGCCAGGGCTAGCCAGGACACTGGGAGAAGAGCAGCTTCCCAGTGAGCAGTCTCTTGACACCTGCTTCGTCCTTAGGTTCTGGGATTATGGGGTGCGACAAGATCACCCCCCGTGGTCAGGAACAGCCTGGCTGTTGAAAAGCCTCAAGTATGGATGATAAGCATGCCCCACTACCACCACACGCTTTCATAGCCAGCCACGTCAGCAGATCTCAGTCTGTTTACGGCCTCCAAGCCTATCCCTCTCGCCTGACCCCGCTGGAACCATGGGCAAATGGCTCGCAGGGATGGGAAGCAGAGCAGATAGAAGCTTGCGGGACCTCAATGGGCGAGGGGCGGCCAGTGTCCTTGACCTGCCTCCTCCAAGGAGCCCTATAAGCAGCTGCGCAGAGCGGACGGAGTCTGCTCTTGCTATGCAGGATGGCTGGCCCTCAGGGCAGATGATCTGATTTTGTTTTAATGAGAATAATATTCGCTCTAAAGAGGGAGGAACCCAGCGGGGCTCCCATGTCAGCCAGACGTCTTAAATTATCTGTTTGGAATGGGACAAATCCTGAAACTTGTGCGTTGCTCAGATCACCCCCTCCCTGTAACTTCCAAGCCCTGTGTGTGTGTGTGTGTGTTTTTTAGGGAAATTTAAGCCATGTGTTGCTGATTCATTTACACGTTGCTGATCAAAATACCGTTTTGTAAGAGCCGATCGGCGCCGGGACAGCCTTTCAAGCCCATTTATAAGCCTCTTCTCAATCCTCTTGTTGTGAGCCAAACACTAAAAGGACCCATGTTCACTCGGCCCAGTAACAGAGCACAGCAAGGCGCCTGGGGATGATGGTGCCATCTAAGCTGTTAGCAGCAGTAGGCTAATGCAGGCTATGAACTGAGACTTTGGGAGCCTTTGCTGAGACGGGCAGCATGCACTCCCCTCCCCCGGGGGCTTGACATGGTTCTGCGTGTGACCACATTGGTTGGCACGGGATCTTGAGTCTCGAGGTAGTTTTCTTCTTTGTGATGACTGATTTCTATTTTGCTGAGGAATGTGGCTTTGAGACGTGTTTTCAGAGAAGTGTTTTCATCCCTGCCTCCTCTTTAGAACCCAGTTTGTTCCTGTCCTCGTCACTTTACTGAGCAGCTGTCACTTGACAGGCGTAGCTGAGCTACAGTGTGAACACATGTGGTGAGAACACCTATTTATCATTTGACCCTTTCCAAGTGTGCAGTGTGGTGTCACGAACTAGGCTCCCCATGCTGTGTTATCTGTGAACGAGGCTCCAGAATGTGTTATCTTGTGACTGAATCTTCTCTGTGATCTCGCCACCCTGAGCCTCCGGGAACTGCCATACCACCTTGTTCCAGTGAGTTTAACAATTATATTCCATCACACTTGACATTTATATTCTATCACACTTGTCTTTTAGTGTCTGGCTGGTACAACCCCTCTGAGTTCAACCACGTCGTGACAGACGGCAGGCTCTCCCTCTTTTTCAAGGCTGGAGAGCATCCCACGGTGTGCGCACCACATTCTCTTTCCTTTTGTCTGCTCACGGACTTAGGCAAGCGCCTCTGCTCTTGTGAACAGTGCTGAATATGGATGCAGGACTCTTCCACAGACCAGTCGGTGGCAGTGACCCCTGGAATTCCTAACCTATTGTGTGGTTCTTGAACACTTTAAAGGCAGGTCACCGGTCATGTGTAGTTCCTATTGCAACTCTCTGTACCGTTTCCCAGAATGGCCAACCTGGTTGTCGTCACAGGGACTGTGTGCCAGGCTCCCATTTCCCCCACAGCGCTAACAGCAGTGCTTCTCACAGCTGCTGTGAAGGTGGGAGCCACTGTGAAGTGGGAAGTGCTCTCTTATATGCTCATTGTACGGCTGTGAGATAGCTCACACTCTCGGTCACGTAGCTTCCCATGGGAAGAACAGGTGTGTATGTGTGTAAAGGTCATCATGTCTCCAAGTCTCCATAGAACTTCCTCAGCTGTACCCGGTGCCTCCTTCACCCTCACAGGTTATTAGAGAGGAAGCAGGCATGGAGGTGCCTGAGGGATTGCCGTTGTTGGGGTAACATCATCCTAGCTGAACCCAGCTCCTAAGCACTGAGGCTCCTGGCCCTGCTCTGATGTTGTGCACTTACTGTGTGTCAGTGGACACATTGCTGTCTGGGTGTTCTAATTGCTTTTCTGTCCCTGTGACAGACACCAATGAGCAAAAACAACTTAGGGAGGAAATGATTTACTTGGCTTCTACTTCCAGGTCATGGCTCATCACCTGGGAAACTGGGAAAGGAACCTGAAGTAGAACCTGCAGAAGGACACTACCAGTGCTGGCTCACTCACAGACTTACACTCATCTAGCTTTCTCACACAGCCCCAGACCACGTACCTAGAGAATGGTGTCACCCACGGTGGGCTTAATCCTCCCACATCAATAAATTACCAAGACAGTTTCTCTACAGATTTCCTTACAGGCCACCCTGATCTGGGTAATTCCTTAATAAGGGCTTCGCTCTCTGATGACTCTAGGCTATGTCAAGATAACTTTGTGGGCACAGTGGTTAGAGGAGAGTGCATGGTAAAGCTGGACCCCCGAAAGGCAGGCATATATTGGGCACCTGTGGTACCTCTCAGAAAGCTGCCTTCTCCAGCTTTGCAACCTTGCAGAAAGTCACGTACCATCTCAGCTTCAGACGCATAATCATAAACAGAGCATACAGTCATGTGTTTGTGTGTTTACGTGATCATGCGTGTCCAGGGCCATGTGTACATGTGTGCTGGCATGTGTCTTCCTCTATCACAGTTTACGTTAGTTTTTGAGACAGGGTTTCTGACTGCTCCTGGAGCTCACTAGGCTAGACCATCTGGGCACCATGCTCGAGGCATGCTCCTATCTCAACCTTCCCAGCACAGGACTTAAAGCATGTGTGGTCACGCTTCTCCCACAGCGGCCATTTTTAAATCACCAGTTCTCTGGGAATCAAACTCAAGTCATCACACCTACATGGCAAGTATTTCATTGACTGAGACAGGTCCACAGCCCCCATGAAAAATCTCCTTCATGTTTAGTTTCAGTCATTGTGTCTCTGCTGTTGCTAGTTGATACCTGTCCCCAGTCACCACCTATGGAAAGGACCAGTAGCCATGTTTAGATAAAGAAATTGCATAGTACTCACACACTAATGAAGACCCATCACTGCCTTGGAGGACACCTTTATCCTGAGCCTGTATCTTTCCCGTGGATGGAGGAAGGACATTATCCCGGCAGAACAGGGTACCATTGTTTTAAGGCTTATTCTTAAAACATGAAGACCAAGGCTCATGAGCCCTGCAGAGTCTTCTGGGTGTCTCACTGACTCTTGGAGAGAGGTGGTGACTTGGATGGAGAGTAGATATGGTACCACTCCTCCTACTGAAGAACTGAGACACAGGGCACAACCACTGTTGAACAATAAACATCACAAGGTTGGCAGCCAAGGAGAGAGTGGATTATTAGATGGCTACACTGTTCCTGTAGGGTGGGCAATGGGATAGAGGACTATGGCTCTGTGCAGAGCCCCTAGAAGCTGGAGTGTTTCAGGCCGAATTAGAATTCCAATTCAGAGCCCTGGAGAAGAAGAACAGCCAGCTCCAAGGATCTGTAGAGAAGCCGAGTGTGCTGTGGACTGATCACTGTGTGATGAAGCTCCTGAAGACTGGGAAAGGGCAGTCCAAGGGGGCTGAGGTGGCTCACTGTCACCACCCGAGGTGGAGAGACCTTAGAGCACACAGGTGTGGGACTGAATCTTCAGAGAAGATGGTCTCAGTATTGACAGCAAATTAGGTTTAGCCCAAGACTGCTCTGGCCCCTCCATAACACAAGCCTCAGAAGGACCTGATGCCAAGTGACAGCCCAGCAGGATAGGGCCCAGAGCTGTGCAGGAGGATGACAGAAGCCACAGAGCCATGATAGACATCCCAGTAGCTGGCATTCCATCAAAAATAACCAGACGTGCAGAAAGCAAAGACTCACAATGGGAGACCAACCGATTAGAACTCCATCAAGTGACAGGACTTCACAGACGAAGACGCTAAAACAGCCCTGGAGATACACTCTGTGTGTTAGGCAAAGAAGAGGAGACCGCGATCACGTGTGGCGAGAAGTGAAACATGCAGAACACCTTGGGTGTTTGGAGATGAAACATGTATGGGAAAAAAAATATACTAGATGGAATTCACTGGAAAATAAAATAGAAGACCGGAATTTGAAACTTCAGAGAATTCTTCAGAAATGTCACCTTCAAACCAAATGGGGGTAGGATGAAGCTAAGTCATGAACTGAATAGGGCACTGGCTTCCTGGGGTTAGAGCAAGTCCTCGGGCCACAGTGCGATAAGCATCTTAGGAAGAGAGGGAAGGCAGGGATAGGACCTCATGTTAATTCTCTTGCGTATTAACTGTTTGCCATTTATTCATAATGACTGAAATTTATCTGAATTTGGCAAAACTTTAAATTCTTCAAACCAAGAGACTTAGTAAGATCTGTGTATGACAGCCATGACAGGAGCCACGTGACGACACACTGAGAACACTGTTGAGAGCCACGATGGAGCCAGGTTGGAAGCAGCCAGAATTTTTAAAAGGAAACACATGCACACGTGCACACAAATGCACATGAACACACAAATGTGCACATGTTCCAGACATAATCCACACACACACACACACATGTGCATACACATCCCGTGTAAAAGAGCCAGTATGAGGCACAGCAGACATGTGGCCATCTGAGAAGACAATGTGCGGGGGTCTTGAAGCAACAGGGGGAGGGTCCGTCAAGAGTGATTTTCTTTCACCCAGTAAAAATAATATGCAACATTGGAAAAAAAATAAAGGCTATTTTGGACAAATAAAAACCCATAGAATTTCTTGTCAACGCATCAGCCACACTGGAAATGTTAAAGGGAGCCCTTCCCAGAGAAGGAAAACGATTCCAGATGGAAATCTCCATCTATGCGGAACTGCCGAGGCGCTGGGAAGAGCGATGCTGGAGAGAAGAGATGAAGTTCAAGGTGACCGTCTCGCTATCTCTTTAAATGAGATAATTCACTGTTTACAACTAAGCAAAGAAGTCTAGCCAACCAAAAAGCAGTAGCAATGCGCTATTTGGTTTCTTCCTGACATAGAATGAAGCCTGTAAGCCCAGCTCATAGAATGGAAGGGTGGAAGGGTGCTCCCAAGTGTTCCTGATGCTGAAAGTGGGGAGAGCATTGTCTGAAGGTCCGCCTGTGGCCCGAAAGTATCCAGTCAGTAAAAAAAGTATCAGAGATAAAAGAGAACTATTGAAACAAAACCGGAATTAACCTAAAAGGAGGGATGGAGGGATGAGACGAGGAAACAAAGAACAGATGGGGATAGAAAACAAAGAGTGCCAAGGCATATTGGGAGCTGGGTTGTGATTGGATGCAAATAGCCTCACAGCCCAAGCTAAGTGTATGGCAGCCTAAGAAAGGAAAACCCGAGTCTATAAAAAGCATAATTTTAAATGTGTCGTGGCACAGAGCTGTCGTCCCAGCTGCATGGGAGACCGGGGCAGGACAGCCAGTTCAAGGCCCGGGCAACAAACTGGGACACATCTCAAAAGAAAAGCACAGAGACACCTGGCATATAAACATCCCAGTGGTAGAGGACTGCCTGGCATGTGTGAGGTCCTAAATTTAATCCGAAATTGGGGGAAATAGGAATATAATTTAAATGTAAGTCACAAGCAGGTTAAAAGAAGTTGGAAAAAGATTTACTCTGAGATACAAATAAACAGAAGCTTGTGAGATTGTCTATAGGGAAGTGGATTCCAGACACAGACTAGCACAGGGATACATAAGTTACCCAAGGACAAACACCCTCCTATGCTTATCCCTAAAGCCCTCAGATACATCAACCAAAGAGTGATGGGCAAGTCCAGAGTTGAGACAGAGGAGTCACTTCCTGGCCGTGGTCTGGCTGCTCTGTGGTACTGAGCCCACTCTACCTTGCTGACCTAACCTTGGAAACTGAGCACAACAAATCCGTCCCAGAAACGTGAGCAGGCCAAAGCACCGCTGTGTTGGTCATGGATCAGCCAGAAGACTAACACCAGTAGGAAACAGGCAGCCAGGCAGAGAACTGGACAGAATGCTGTAGACAGCTGGCCCAGTAAGTCTCCAGCAGGCCAGCGGCACTGTTCACAGGGACAGTGAACAGTGTCACCTTGGGAAGCCTTTCCTGGGGCCTTCACTGTCTCCTACTGACTATCAGATATCCCAAGATGACAACTGTTTCAGAGGCCAGCCAATGGAGGACTAGATTTGCAAGTGCACAGCCTAGAGAAGCGACTGAGGCAGTGACTGGGTCCCTAGGGTGGGCAGCTCATCCCAAGACACCGGAAACACATCAGCATATTCTTTCGACAGACCCCAGGCCAGGTGGACAGGAAATTATGATGGAGAAGACTCAGAAAAAGCCTTCAGCCAACTTTACCCACTTGGCATTTACAGAAGATTCCAGCCAACCAGCAGACCGCACAGGTCAGCCATCCGTCAAGATAGACACACCCTGGATTATAAGGTGGATCGCAGACAATTTAAGAGTGCATGTTTCCTGGCCTCAAGAGGGTTAATATAATAGACAACAATCGCAGAAATATACCTGCAGAGTCCCTAAGTATTTGACATCAAACAGCGAGCTCTGGGATGTGTCAGGAATGTATTAGGGAGGCCAGGAAGCAGCCAAAATGTATGCAACTGGAGAGACAGTGGATCCAAGACAGCAATGCAGCTGATGCTTTGCCTTAGAGGGACAGTCACGTTATCAAATGCCTCCATTAGTAAAGAAGAAAGCGTGCGTGCCTGTTGTCACTTGGGGAAACTAGAGAGAGGATGCATGAAACTCAACAAGCAGAAGGAGAGAGAATGAGATGGGCATCAGCTCCCTCAGCCTCCAGTCTGGAGTGTAGGAGTACCATTCAGTTGTATCTTCCTGTCATCATCTCCAAGGTCTCAAGCCTCTGCAGGCCCAGGAGGACTGTGGGTAAGGGAGCTGGGGTTGAATACTAGGCCTCCTCCTCTAACGAGGCCCCTCCCAACTCCAGCTGTTGTCCTGCTCCTGGGCATGAAGTAGATCTGTGAAACTCGGTGTCCAGGGAACTGCAGCTGCCTGATGAGGGTGCTGTGGTGGTCTTAAGACACACTTAGGGGGCTTGGTCTGTGTCCATCACCGGGGAAGCACTTTCCAAGACCTCTTCAAGGCCCAGCATCCAAATTGGTCACTATTTCAGAGAAAGACTGCATCTGAGTACCTGTTGTGAATATGGACTTATGGATTCTCAGCAGAGGGTAAACGAATCGAATTCAGCACCACATAATCAGAATGTGATGTCTGTGGCCAGGTTCACACCAGGAATGGAAATGTTGGCTGCCTCAGTGTTTGAAAACCAGTGTGGGGGCTGGTGAGATGGCTCAGTGGGTAAGAGCACCCGACTGCTCTTCCGAAGGTCTGGAGTTCAAATCCCAGCAACCACATGGTGACTTACAACCATCCCTAACAAGATCTGACGCCCTCTTCTGGAGTGTCTGAAGACTGCTACAGTGTACTTACATATAATAAATAAATAAATCTTAAAAAAAAAAAAAAGAAAAAAAGAAAGAAAACCAGTGGGTTTTATTCACCACACAAAGTAACAGAAAATCACATGCTCATTGCAGCCACCCCTCCTTATCCGTAGGGTAGGTGTGGATTCCAAGATCCCAGAGTACCAAACCATGCATAACTCATGATTGCTATGAACCTGCAGCATGGTCACTCGGTGTCATGTGAGCTGGGCCCTCGTTGGCATCGTGACTTGTGGACTTTGAGAACCTTATCAAGAAAAACAAAGGGGACGCCAGCAAAGGCTCTGTAACAGCAGGGCAGCCCATGTGATAACTGAGGCGGCCGCTGAGAGACTAAGGAGTGAGCAGCATATAGTGAGCGGATACACTGGGCAGCGGGTAGATTTGCATCTCCAGCAGGAAGAAGTGGATGTCATTAATTACTAAGAGTGGCGGTATTTTTAAACCATAATGTTTATTTCTAGAACTTTCCGTTTAGTGTTTTTAGACTGTGGTTGACTGCGGGAAACTGAAACCGTGGCCTGCAAAAATGCAGATGGGGGTACTGTGTACAGAAAACATATGTACTAAAAATTAGCATCCAGTGCTGGCTGAAAAATGAAAAGCACTGTGCTAATTATACAGGGGTAAGAACTCAGTACCGCCATGGGCACCTGCAGACCCGACATTTCCCTCTGTGGAGGAGACAGAGTCCTCCCTGAAGTTAGATATGTGCTCTTCCACACACTGTGTAATCCCGGCTCTGTGAGACAGAAGCAGGCACATTCCTGGGGCTCACTGGCCAGTCTGCCTCAGTTAACAAGTGATCTTCAGGTCTCAGTGAAAGACCCTGTGTCCAGAAGGAAAAAAAAAAATGAGATGGATAGCTTCTGAGGAACCATACCAAACATTGATTCTGGGCTCCATCCATGTGACACACACACACACACACACACACACACACACACACACACACACACACTTTGGAAAGATGGGTCAGAACTAAGCGGTCTTTCCATCCTTCAAACATGCAGCCAGAAAGAAAATGGAAAGAAAAATGTGAGTTTTCTTGGCCACATCTGCTCAGTTTCCTCGGCTTTTTGGCTTGGAGTTTGTTTTTCTCTTCACTCCTGAGAGGCGGGAGAAGCCAGCCTGAACCACAGGCCCTGCCCTCACATGTCACCCTGCCTCTGGGGTCCTGGCACGGCTCGTCAGTCTGTTTCTGCTGCCTGCAGACAGTGCAGTGTGCCCACCAGGGACAATAGAAGATGCCTGACTCACCGTCCTCCATGGAGTGGTACCGGGGCCACAAGGTCCTATCCTGGGATGGAGCCAGTGCTGTCACCACCTCGTGGGAAGTCTCCACCTCATTCATTTTGCTGCAGTGGACTGCCGGGATGGACTTTCTGCCTCAGGGAGCTCAGGGAGACTGGGGCTCTCCTCCCCGACATGGTGGAGCCAGAGACAACTCTAGACTTAAGGGTTGCTTTTTATGGAGACTCCAGGCCTATGCCATGGGAGGAGGGGGTCTCTCTTAAAATCAAGTATGTTAAGAGCTTGACCATCATTGCTCATGAGTGCATAGATTCACACACACATACACACACACACACACACACACACACACACACACATGCCAATCACTTACATACACATAGGCATATACACACACTATTCACACACCTGCCCCTCATGCACACAGACTCATACACAGCATCGCTTGTGTGCACTCGCAGATTCACACATCATTTACATACAAGTTATTCACTTCAACCATCACTCATGTGCACATACTCACCTGCGTAGAGCATACATGTGTATCCACAAACATGCAGACACATTTGGGTAGATACAGACACAGTCACATGTTTATGTAATTGAACACATGCACTTTCTCACATGACAGCCCTCCCACGCTCCACTCTTTTACACACCCTCACATGACTAGCCGCCCATTCCCCACTCTTCCCTGTGCACTGCTCTCCTGTCATGCACACCACAGGCTCTCACTCTCAGAGCATCCACTCTCTACACTGCCCGGTTGTAATGGCCATGATGTCCTTTGGTGGCAGATGTGACAACATTTTAAATTCCTCAGTACTCCGGGCTGTCCATTCTGTGGGAGTGGTGGGTCGGCCTGAACCTTCCTCCCAGGACTCTAATGTCCCTTCTTCATTCAAGGGTACCTCTGTAGCCCATAGGGCTCATTAGGTTTTACCAATAGCATCTTGTCAAGGTCTTTCCTAGTCAGCCATTAATGAAGACTGGGAAGATGGGCTTCTCCCAGCTAAGACTAGCAGGCTGGAAGGACTGAGGTTCTGGGCCCCCACTTCCCTGGTGGGGTCCCTGTGTCTGCAGGGAGATAAGACTTCAGACTCGGGCAGTTAGTTCTGGCATGTTAGTTTCTTCAAGACTAGTACGCCAGCTCCAGGCCTTTGGGGCTGCTGTCCTTGTAGAGGGAACTGTGTGGGGCTGGTAGTTAGTAGATGGCTTCACACCTCAGTGCCAGCATGGTCCCTTAAATAAAAGAGGGTGCAAGGCGGGTGGTACCTGCTTCTGGGAGGCTGCTGTACCTGTACCATGCGTGTGCGTGTGTGTTCCGGTGTGTGCTTGTGTGTGTATAAGCTACTCTGTGCCGGGGAAATATGTGCCAAGTGAAGTGGACACTGGCCCATGAGGGCTCCCTGTGCTTCATCCCGGCTGGAAGTGGGGACGTGGCAGAAGGACCCAAGGAAGCTGCTGTGATTCAGGGTGGCTCCTAAGAAAGCAAGGACACTGAACTCAGGAGATGGCCCCCTAGGCAGCACAATAGCAAGGTTTGTCACCTGAGAAGTTTCCTGCAACTCAGCAGGTGGAGGTGGAGTGAGAGGTGCTCGAGGCTTGAGGGCCTGTGGGAGGCATCTTTTGTCTTGAAAGCCTCAGTTGCAGGTATCTGGTCTAGGCGTGTGATGCTGCCGGTACAACCTGTGGATCTAGCGGAGGTCCCTGCTGGTGCCGTCTGGACTGCAGCTCACCTGGTTGGTGAATGAGGCCCCGGCATGGGAGGGACTCTGGTGTCATTCCTGGCCCAGGGAGGCACAGCACCCAGCTCTTCTGGGTTCTTTGAGCAGCTAGCACCGGGCAGAGGGCCATCGTGGCACCCAGTGTCTTTTGAGACTGGACGCTTGCTCTGTGATGAGCCCATAAACTCCGTGGAATACGAGAGGGAAAGTGACTGCCCTGCCGTGACAGTGCGGTGTAGGTGATGAGAACTGCTTGAGAGCCAAACTGTCCTGCTGCCTGGTTAAGTGGCGAGTCATCAGCTGTGTAGCCAGCACCCCTGCACCATGCCCCATCGGGGTCTTTTCTTCTCTCCTTTTCTTTGGCTTGAAGAGATGACTGTAAATTGAATCTTAGCAATACCAAGAGACTCCCAAATGTGGTTTATAAAAACAGACTTGAAGTCCAGCTTAATTCCAGATTGCCTGTGTTCCTTCTTTCCTTTCTTTTCCTTTTTTTTTTTTTTACATTTATGAAATCAAAAGCAGACCGTGGGCTTTATTAAAATGCGCTGGCTAGTGCTAATTGTTTTCCCATGGCTGG
Organism: Mus pahari; assembly: GCF_900095145.1. Taxonomy (NCBI): domain Eukaryota; kingdom Metazoa; phylum Chordata; class Mammalia; order Rodentia; family Muridae; genus Mus; species Mus pahari. The sequence continues at coordinate 45,279,128 of NC_034609.1, forward strand.
TGGACTAGGGCTCAGCCTGTCATGTTTATCTTGAAGTCCCTCAAAGTCTTCCCCCTCCTCCTCTGTACCACCCTTGTCTCCCCCCAGCAGGGGCTCAGGATAGTGGTCTGGGAAGACAGACGGGGCAGGTCGGGCAGCCTGGGTGGGCGGGGCAGCGCCTGAGTTTCACTGGGGCTCTGCAGGCTCCTGTTGCCAGGCACAGGAAGCTGCTGCTGCTGCTTCGCTGCGACTCCTTGTGACCCCGCCTTTCCTTTGGAGCTCAGGTCTTGGCTCCTGTTGCTCGCTTGCTCGAGAGCGCGCGCATGCAACTTCCAAGCACAAGCAAGCTTTCCCACCTCCACAGTTTTACCCTCACAGTGACCTTTGCCTGGAATGCTCCTTCTCCTTGGTCTGGTTAGCTCCACAGCCTTCCAGTGTCCAGTTCTTGTCCCTCCTCTTCTATGACACCTCCAAATATCTCCTCAAGCCCCTAGCCCTGCCCCTCAGCTCCATAAACATCAGCGCAATGGTGATGCCTGCCCTAGGGTGAGTGCCTGGTGTCATGGGAGTCATGTCCTTATGCACCCGGGTTGTGGTGGTCACCCTGAGTGCTGGACCATTGAAAAGGACGTTGAGATGTGCCTGGCTCCAAGGACAGCATGCTAGTGGTCAGAAGCACCCCGTTCTGTGCCACGGAGGAGTATCTGGCATATCTGGACAAACGTCTCTTGGCCCTCTTGTGCTCAGCCAGTAGGTATGTCCATTTGACATGGCAACGTGACCTTACCATGTACAGTTTATGTTGAGAAACCACACAGTCAAGGTACAGAAACATAAAAAGTAAGATCCACAGGCAGCCCGATATTTTAAGTAAGTGTCCAGTTTTGTGTTGGGTCACATTCAGCGCTATTCTGAGCCATGGAGGTATAAGCATCTTTGGGCCGTGCGTTTAAGAGTTGGGGGGGGGGGCTGCTGGGTCCCAGTGGGCCCTCCCAAGGGTTCTGACTCAAGCCTTAGAGGGCTGGAATTTACATTTCTCACAACTTGAGGTTTCTTTTGTCGGGATATATTATCACAGCGGCAGGAAAAATAACCGTTCCAGAGCCTTTGGCTGCAGATGGGGGAATCCAGCCTGGACACTCTCCAGCACGGGTGGAAACACTGGTGCAGGGGGCGATTCGGAGCTCAGAGAAGCATCTGATGGGCAGCTCGGCCCTGAGCAGCCCAGGACACTGGCTTCGTGTATGTTGCTCCAGCCACTGCTCTTCCAAGCCTCACAGACAGGCGATGGAGGAAGGGCTGGTCTTAAGGCCGTTCTTGGAGCTAGGCAGCCCTGCCCAGACCACATGTCTTGAAAGATATCAAGGCATGACTACCAGAAGCCTACAGTAGACGTTAGCAAGAACCAGATACCTGTGTGTGGATGCAAAGTTTGGGCCCTGCAGGATATGACAGCTCTCCAAAGCTGAGCCTGTTTAGAGCCACGTCTTCTGAGCACATTAGAGGTTGACTCTCCACAGGCTACAGTGTGCAAGTGGAGCAGCACAGGCTGCTTCCATTCCCTTCTGAGCTAGAGGGGGAAAAACACAAAGAACCACAGTGTCCAAAACCCCATCAGCCATATGCGGCGTGCTGATGTAAGGAAAGAAGTTGTGTCATGGATGGGCTATACACGTACCAGCGGTCAGCTCAGCTCAGCTTTCTCTCTGACACCCATGCCATTCTGAGCTTTACAGGAGGAAGGCTAGCTGGCTGTGTCCTCCTGAGGGCCCCATCCCGGGGCTGCCTGGGACTTTTCAAGCCACCAGTGACTTAGCCAGTTACTAGGCCACACATAATGACATCTCATGAATCCTCAGCTGCCTTGAGAAGGGCAGAGTTGTTCCTGGGACCCTACGAGGACCCAGGGAGCACACCCAGGGCCCTGTGGGTGGTCGTCTCCTTTCAGGTAAGTGTTTCTTGCTGTTCCTGAGTTGTCACTTTCAGACACCATCTGTCACTCACAAAGGAATGGAGTGTGGGACCCAGAGCTGTGGTGACCCCCTAAAAGGTTCAGAATGGAGTGTGAGAAGGGGCTGTGACAGGAGGACAGATACCCCCAAGTGCGTCTCTCTGGTGTTGTGGTAAATCTCCAACCCAAATAAGTCCGGGCAATGAAAACACAACTCGGTTAATGTGAATCCATGCTGTGCATCTAGATTGGGCCGAGCTACTGCTACACTACCATCTTCCCCATCTATGAGACCCCTTAGAACTTGAGGTTTCTCCACTTTCCTTCCCCCTCCTCCTTCTCTCCCAAATCCTTCGCTCCATCTTCTCTTCTCCTGCCCAATCACTGGCTCTAGCTTTTATTTTACAAATTAAAGTGGGAAGGTTTACAGGAAGTCACCTGAGTGCTAAGGGGTTCCTTGTCCCCCACCCCTCCTCAGAGAACGGAATTAGCATAAAAATACAAGCAGCCCCAGGGCAGACAACACTCTGGGGCAGCCAAGAGCATCTGTGGCCAGTGGTGGTCACATGTCCTCTCCTGCCCAGTATCCACGTCTTCCCACTGTGATCTTATTTCCCACAGTCGGATGGACTCAGCCAGGCCTGTGGCTCTGCCTCCTGTGAGTTTGAAGCAGGTTATTCCTGGGCCCTGCTTCTTGTGGGTCCTTGGGTCCCTGCTAGCAGGAATTCAGACCTGGCCATGTACACATGCCATTGCTGTTCCCAGCCCAGTGTCAGGGAGTTAGCCTTCTACAGACCCACATGGATCTGAGGGGTACTTGCCTCAACAGTGGCTGTACCTCACATTAGTGATGCATTCAGTCCCTCGAGCTGCTCAGTAGGGACCCAGTCTGTGGTCTCAGAGGGTCATAGCTGGGTTCTGTTTCCCTTGTGCCACCAGTAGACAGGGGTTCCACTAGGATCACTCAGGTCATCTGCGATTGGTTGGTGGGTCTCTGTCTGTTGACTACCTCTTGGATGTACCTCAGCCCCCTCAGTAGTCAGAGCACAGGACCCTGTTGTGGCGACTTGGCTTCACTGTACTTATGGTCAGTTGAGCTCAGCTCAGTGACTGTCCCCATCTCAGCCACAGAGGACCTACAACCATTCACAGGTGACCTGAATGATCCTAGTGGAACCCCCGTCTGCTGGTGACACAAGGGAAGCAGAACCCAGCTATACCCACAGACTGCGTCCCTACTTAGCAGTGTATGGACTGAATGCATCACTAATGTGAGGTACAGCCCATGGAGCATTGTGGTCTCAAAAACCAATGTTGGGGGATGGGTACTGACAGGTATCCTTCTTGGGGGCAGGGATGGGTGTTGTTGCTTATAGCAGAAGGACCTGTTGAATTGTTGTGGGGCTATGAGTAGATCACAGTAACTTAGTGTCACATTGGGGGACTGTGCGGTTTCATTCGTCCCTGGGAACTGGGGGCTGCACTTTTCCAGAGTGTTGATTGATGCCTGTTCCTAACCTTGGATGACATCGCCATGTCCCAGCAGAGCAGGTGCCTGAGGTCATTGCTTCTCACAGAAACTCAGCAGTGACCTTATTTTAAAACAGCACCCTTTTACAGATGGGGAAACTGAGGCATAGGACAGGGTTGTGGCTAGACACAGCACGGACAGGATTTGAACTGGGTGCCATTGCCAAACGGCACAGCTCCTGTTACTCCGGGTGACTCTTGGGATGTTAGAAGGTGGGGTAGAGGAAACAGTAGCCGTTGCAGGGAAGGAAGCCCCTGCGTGCTGAAGTTCTGTGAGAGCCCTGGGTCCTCACTGGGGGAAGGGTGGCAAAATGTCTTCCTTGACTAGGCGGAGTGTTCTGGCAGGCTGCCCTCCTGCTTGTGAAATCAGCTAGCCTGGCACGAGGACCCACGTGGTTATCCAACCCATCCTTCATTCTGTCAGGCTCATGTGCCGAGTGAAATTAGTCAGCTGCTATGGCTGTCCTGCCAAGCATGAGACCCACTTCGGATGGCCACAGGACAGGGGCTTCTCTGGGGTGTACACGGAGGAGCCTTAAAAAAAAAATTCCCCTGGCTTTATCGACCTGAGGGTGTCTGTGCACAAATATCCCTCATTGATTCCCTGAGGGTCCCCAGTTGTCCCCTGTCCTTCTGTGCTGTTAATGGCTGTGCTGTTGAAGGCAAGACCAGGTAGGGAGTATCCATGGAGAGGGAGAGAGCGATAAGAGGGTCAGTAGGACAGGCAGTACAGGGTATCAGTCACAACCAGTGGTCTGCTGTTCCACGGGACCTGGGTGGGAGAATCGGCCCAGCTTATGTTAGGGGAAGGGTTTGAAGAGGCACACTGGAGAGAGTAACGATCTAATCACAAGAATGTGGGGACCAAGTCCCAAAAGGTCAGAAGGGGATAGGTGCTCGGAGTGTTTGAAGGGAGAAATGGACTGTGTCTCTGGCAGTTTGTTCAATTGGGGTTTGGGAGACCTGTGGCTAAGCCAGGGTGAAATTACATGAGCTGTGAGGAATGGAGAGGGGACCTAAAAAGCTCGCTGAACCACACATTTGTGTACCCTGGAGGCTGAGGGCAGAAATGAGGGTCAGACAATTGCCTCGTGGAGCCAGAGGGGGCAGGGGCCATCTTTATCATAGCCCCTCAGGAGGTTAAATGATTTTCTCAAGTCGCTGGGAACTTTAGCTCAGAGTCCAGCCCCAGGCAGCACACACACGGGCTGAGTTCTGAGATGCATATGGGTCTCACACTCCACAGGTGACTAGAAGCAGGCCAGAGGCAGTCGGCCACTGGAGACAGTATGGGGTTACCGTTGGAGCTCATCTTTGAACGTGATGATGGATGGAGCCATGAGCAAAAAGACGGGAATCTACCAGGACCGAAGCAAATTGAATCTCTCCGATAACAGCTTCCCCTCCGCTGCAGGCTGGGCCCAGGAGCAGGGTGGCAGCGATAGGGGCAGCTGATTTTGGTGACCACTCAGAAATGGTAGAGGTAGGCAGGGCAGGGACCGGCGTTCCAACTCAGGTGACTCTTGGTGGGAACCTGTGACTTCTGGGACAAGTTGTCACTTGCTTTCCTCCTTTGTAGCCATGAGACTTGGTTCTCAGAGGGGACTCCAGAAGAGATGCACAGTTAATGAGAATCACCTAAGAAGTCAAATGCTGTCTTCCTGTGTGTGTGGTGTCGCTGTGGATGGGTCTCAGTTTCCCCACATGAAACAGAATGAGTTTCTTCTCAACCCGTTCACCTCGGTTCATTCCCTGAGTGATTCGTTAGGACAGCCACCCCAAAGAAAAGGAACTGTGCAGAAAGAATGTCCAGATCCCAACTCCAGAAAACAAGAAAGCACTGTCTTGTCATTGACACACTGGAATACGATGTTCTGTTATAGCATCTCACAGATTTGGGATTGAGCGAAGCATCTTAAGGCAGGGAGATCCTTTGGGGAATCTGGGCTGGCACAGAGAATCACAGTGTCTTTCCCCAGGTCAGAGCCTGAGAGGAGCTGTTGTTATGGAAAGTGGTGACAGAGATGGGGGAAACTGGGGAGCTGGCTTTGCAGATGGAAGGGAGCCAGGGGATGCGGGGACCACCAGAAGCGCTCAGATGAGGATACATCCTCCCAGGGGGTCTGCCACAGCATTCAACCTGTGCGCACCTCTCCTTTAGGTCTGTGGACCTCCAGGCTGGAGTGATTGAGCCTGCCAGGTCATCTGTGGACACTCGTTATAGCAGCCACATTAATACTCACTCTGCATGCAGAGGGGACAACACTTCAGCTAGATGGGATCTGGTGTATTGCTCAGAATGCCCCATCCTTCTTCATGGAGGCTCTCATGAGGGAGTGGACAGTGCAGAGCTCCCTGCCAGAGCACACAGAAGCCTATAGGTGGGGTGCTATTGGATCCAGGGCCCAAACATCTAAATTCGCTTCTTCCCTAACAACCAGTGATAAATGGAGTCCTAAATGGTACCACCCACCCATCTGACCGTCACCAGCAGCCAGATGGACAAGGTACATCAGGAAGTACGTGGAAGGGTATCCATTGTGTCACAGTCTTCTGAGTTACAATGAAAGGGCTTGTGGGGAATGAAGGGCAACATCAGCTGACAGCCAAAGCAGAATGCTGCATCCTGTGGCAGAGGTACGGCGCCCATCTCATGGTTGGGCATGAGTTGATAGAGCTGTTGCTTGCTTGGTTGGTTCACTTGCTCAGTCAGTATTTAGTATTCAACCATCAAGATGAAGTAATAAAAGCCAGATATGGTGGCACATACCTTTAATCCCAGCACTCGAGAGGGAGAGATACACAGGTCTCTGTGGGCCAGTTTGGTCTATAGAGTGAGTTCCAGGACAGCCAGGGCTACACAGAGAAACCCTGTCTCGACTCCTCTCACTCAAAGACCTGGTAGATCATGCCGAGAGCTTGAAGCCAAGGAGTAACCATTTCCACTCTCTGTAAGCCCCTAGTAGGCAAATCGGAGCAACAACACGTGCTGACCCGTGGTGCTCGCTCTGAGAGCTGCCACTCACATCTAAGGATACCTAGCAAGACATGGAGCTCCAAGTAAGGCTCGCGCCATGAACTCAACTCAGATTCTCAGATTGGAGCTCTGATGCCCCGTGGTTGGGCCTTGGAGGTGATCATGGCCAGAGGTCACGAGAGAAGAGCCCTGTTATGGCGTCAACATCCTCCCAAGAGGGCAAGAGCTCACGTTCTGTGTCTTCTGGGGACACTGTGATAAGATAGGTCAAGGAGCCTCATCAGGATCCAACTCAGCTCCTTCATCTCCGACTTCAGTTCCAGGGCTAGGAGGAACTTGTCCACTTGACCTTGGGTCTATACCAGTGGTGGATATGCTGCCACACCCAGAAAGTGTCCAGGGCACATGGACCCAGAGGACTGCAGTGCAAAGAGAGCACGGACTCTCTCCTGGGCACTCAGGGGTGTGTGGCAGAGGCAACTCTGAGTATCTCCTTAGAAACTCTTAGCACACGGATTTGCCCATGTTGTTCAGAAATATAACACACTGCCAAAGGAAGAGATGATGGCATCTATCCTAGCAGGTGCAGGACCCCAGTGTCTCCAGGCCATTTTACTAGAGCTCTACTTCTTACTCTTTTTTTTTTTTTTTTTTTTTTTGGTTTTTCGAGCCAGGGTTTCTCTGTATAGCCCTGGCTGTCCTGGTACTCACTTTGTAGACCAGGCTGGCCTTGAACTCAGAAATCTGCCTGCCTCTGCCTCCCAAGTGCTGGGATTAAAGGCGTGTGCCACCACCGCCCGGCTCTACTTCTTACTCTTCAGAAGCCAAAGCAAGGAAGTTAGATCAGCCGAGGAGAAGCAGAGGGCTGAGTTACCCATGTGACAGTGGCGGCTGTGCTGATGGTGGTGATGGGATGATTGTGATGGGATGATGAAGGTGATGATGGTGATGGGTAATGATCATCATGATGATGGTGGTGATGCTGCTGGTGGTGGTGCTGGTTGTAGGGATCTTTGAGATGGTGATGATGGTGATGATACAGATGATGGTGATGAAGATAACAGCAGTGAAGGTAGAGGTGAAGAAGACGAGGAAGGGTCATCTTAGTGCCCCTGGCCCAACATTATGAAATCCTGTACTTTGCGTAGTTTATAAGAAATTGGTCTCCTCAGTTCTAGAGTCCTGGAGTACGAGAAGTCCATGGTCAAGGTAGCAGTATACTCCTTTGAGTGAGGTACCATTTCTTCACAGATGGCTGGCTTTCCCCTGTGCCTCCATGAGGTAGAAGCAGGGAGAGTTCTAAGTCCTCTTTTATAGGACACTGAACCATTCATGAGGGCCCCACTCACGTGACTTATCGTCTCTCTCACGCTCCACCTCCTAATATTGTCACTTGGAAAAGCGGTTTCTAACATACAGACTCACGGGGGCCACAACCATCAGACCACAGCAAGTGCAGCCCTTCTAAGTACCCGACCATGGCCTCTGCACACATTCGCCAGCCCACACGTCTACGACCTGGTTACTGATTACCCTCCTGTTTCCACTAAGAACCTAGAGAACCCAGGCCACACACCCAGCGTGCAGCCCAGCACTGTGGGCACGAGTGCCCCATGGCCTCTGTGCCACGTGAGATCAGCCCAGGGAGGATGAGGGGCATGGCTTGTTTCAGACAAGGGAGTTCACCCTTGAGGTCTGTCCTAGGACCTGCCCGCTACTGGGGAGTGGTTTCTCTGAGCGTGCCAAGCACAGCCACGATGGGAGAAACCGCCTTTGTTAGTTGTGCCATCTGCCTGGAGAGATTCTCGCAGATATGGGACCCGTGGCTTTGGGCACCAGGTGCTAGGGCAGCATCTGGAAGTGACTCATTCAACAGCATGGCCACACCTCCGGTGCCCCAGGCTGCTGGCCCTCATCACTCGTTTCTTACCCCAGTCAGGGCCCATCAATGCCTCTGTCCAGCAGTCTGTCAACATGGCAGTTGACATGCATAAATTGGCCCTTCCCCATGCCAGGACAGTGCCGGCCAAGAGGGAGAATGTTGATGTTCTGTCTTTAGGAGGCAGTGGTGGGGGTGAGGGTGGGGGAAAAAGGGCTGGGTTCCACGGTGTGAGCAACAGCCAAGTGCATGGTGAGAGATGAGTTACGCGGGAGGTGAGGGACTCGCAGACATTTCTAGAACCTTTCAGCTAGAGACAGTCCTCATTGCTCTCCTAGAGAACACTTTCTCCATGACTTAAGCCTTAGAGGGGGTCATGAGGCAATGTGTGCTGGCCATGTTCTGAGAACCCGGGGCTTTGGAAGCCCCAGAGGTGTAGCCTGACAGACTGTTCTTTCTTCCCGTGCTGTCTTTAAGCGGAACACACTTGGGCGAAGATGCAATTGGACTTCAAGGCGTGGCTGGTGGCTTGCAAATTGCCTGTTGTCAGGACTCCAGCTGGGCTGTGTTGTAATCACAGAGATCTCGGCAATAAATAACGTGAGCATAGGATGTGCTGTCAGAAGAGCACGAGATTTTGTAGTGTAGACAAATGACCCCCACCCCCCCTTTCCTAGTCTGGAAAGCCGTGGAGATGAGGAGGCCAACAGAGGGCAGCAGGGCCTGGCTCTATGATCTGGAGTGACTTGTAACCAATGAACCAGAGTGGTGGAACGATCAGTAAGCATTTTCTCAGGCAGTGGAGAGGGATCGTAGGAAAATCTTCAATTTATTAATGTGTACTCTGAGCTGTCGAGGCTCTGTGAATGAGTGGGGGCTTTCTGGGGAGGTCTGAGGTGCTCTGAGAGGCTTCAAGGGACTGGTGTTACAGTTAGACCCTCTGCCATCCCTGGTCCAGGTAGGAAGTAACAGAGTTCTTGAGATTTAACTCTAGCACATAATCCTGCCTGGTAGGCAAGACAGGGCCAGCCCCACTGGATGGGTGAATAATGGCTTGTGTCATTTTTAAAGAAATCATAGAAATGGGATGTGACTCTGAGACCCAGTGTCCCAGAGACAGAAGAAGGGCTGGACACGTTAGGCACAGCCCTTCTACTGTCTTCATGCCCAGCTATCGAAACAGAGATCTTGCTGCATATGATTGATTGTGTAAATTGAGGAGATTCCCCTCTAGGTTTGTGAAGGCAGGATGGAGCTTCGAGGAGGACAGGCAGGATGGCCCGATGGCAGATAATCATTCCCATGGTGATTAACTTGGGAAGCTGTAAGTGTTTCTGCCAGAGGAGACTGTGTTCTGCCTCTCCTAAAATCATCGAAGTTCTGTTTCCACGTGAGACCGCAGCCCTGCGCTCTGACTCACCCCTTCATCCATCTGTGCCTGGGACCTCAGAAGCCTGACCCACCCTTTCCTTTGGCAGCTGGGGAAACTGAGGTCCAGAGAAGGGTGTGGATGTCCCAGAGCAATGGTGACAATGTCATGTCACTTAGAGGCCAATACCTGAACCCCAGTCTCACTTCCTCTGGGCAGCACCTGACCCTTTCCAGCCACCAGCTTGGGGGCAGACTGGGGTGGTCCGCAGGTTGTGGCTATGCACTAGCTATTCCAGAGGCCAAGCTGGCTCCCAGTGAGAGGGTCCCTGTATTCTTAGGAGGTGGAGGGACCTGGTCTGGTGCAGCTTTCCTGGCTCCGATCAAGTGTGGTGTAGGAGGGGAGCCTGTGGCTTTGGCAAGGAGGGAGGGAAGCTGGCCGGAGCGGAGGAACTGAAGTTGACACAGGAATAACAGTGATCGGGAGATCACCAGATGATCAGGAGACAGGAAGTGGGTTGAGGGCCATCCTCTCCTGTTCTCTCTCTTCTTCTGTCTGAGTTTGGTTTATAGCCCCTGACCCCATGATGTCACCTCATGGCTGTGGCTGGAAAGCTTGCGGTGGGGGCGAGTATGAGCTATGAGTGCAGCCCACTTCTGCTGGATCCAAAACACAGGCCAGGAGCTCCCAGAGCCTCTCTGCAGCCTTGGCTTCTGCTGCTCTCAGGGACAGTGGCAAGCACAGCCTGTGCCTTTTGGGGATGGGGTGGGGTGGGGGTGGGGGAGGTTCAGGAAGGACAGTGTACTCTGAAAACCCTGTTGCTTCTTATTTGGGTCGGGTCCCACCTGGGATCCCTGAAGCCAGGACATCCTGTTCCGTGGTTCTAATGTGGCTGTTGGTTTTGCTACCAACCCCTTTCAGGGAACCTCATGGCCGGATCCTGCGTATTGATGATTTACTGGGTTCGGTCTTGGCCACAAAAGTGGCCACATGGTGGTCACGGCCCCGAGGTCTGCACTGAGGCTGACCTTGGAGGGAGCTGCCACATTAGTCTCCCCCTCAGGGCAGAGTGTCTGGAAGCACTATCAATGTGGGGAAATGAGCAGAGTATGTTGTCAGGTCTTGCCTCCCCGTGGAGAGGTGGGGAGCCACTCCCCAGAGGGTGGGAGCTCTTCTAAACAGCTACCCAGACTCCCGAATCCAACACTATTAACGTATTCTCAGGCATACAGCAGGTGCCACATCAGTGAGTAGCCCATGGGGCTCAGGCTCAGAGGGAGGAGATACGCTCCCCAAGGCACACGATGAGATTCAGGTTTGAGAAGGCCTCATCCGCCACACCACTCATCTACCACAGGACGACAAGCCGCCTGTCCCTTGCTGTACTAGTCTATGGATACACCACAGGTCCAGCATACCCAACCGGGAGAGTTACCCAATGCCATTTAACCGGTCACCCTGAGCTGCTGGACTCGTCGTTCATAGATGTGTACGCAGCCACCCCTTACCTTAGTTGTCCACGGACGTCAGTCACCTACTCCTTAACAATCCCTGCAATGTAACCGCCCACCTACTACCCGCTGTACTAATCCCAGCTAGGTAACGGTCCGCCCCCTACCCTCTGTAGATGGTTTACTGGTAACTCCTAAGGTGTGGAACTTCAGTCTAAATTATGTCCGTGAATCTCTGTGACCTGAGAAAAATCCCCAAGTCAGCTTCTGTCCAGGACGAGGGTTGCGTTGGCTTCTTAAGACACCGAGAAATACAAGGGCTGATGAGATGGGGAGTGGCTTCCAGACATGAGGCCAGAACTCAAGGACCAGCCGGTGGCCCGAGCTGAGAGCCTTGAAGGTCAAGGAAGTTTGGCCTGGCAGGTGACATGTCTGCTGCCCTTTGCAGTCCCTGCAGTCTGAGTGGCCATGTTCTGTCGTGGATGGTCCTGGCGAATCTTGGGGTATACTGGCCAGTGCTAACCACCACATCTGACCCTCCCCTCCCTCTAATACATTTTCTGGGGATCCCCTTCCCCCTCCTTCTCTATGCACAGTAGAGGGCTTCTGAGGAGACGATAGATGCTTTCTGAGGAGACGATAGATGCTTTCTGGGGCAGTTTGTCCAGTCCGGAGGGCAGACACTGCTGGCCATTCAGAGAGTGGGTTTGGAAGCCTCATCAGGCTTTGGTGACATCAGAAATTCTATGGCCCCTAGGTCTGGGATCTGAAGACAGGCGCAGGCTCCCTGGGACCCTAGGCCCTGTGAGCTGCCCCCCCCCCCAAGGCCTTCTCTGGACTGCTGGCCCCAAGCATCCCGGGCACAGGAACTATGGAAAGACAACTCCTCTGACTGTAGAAAGGTATTTGCAGAGGAAGGCTTCTGCTAGGTCCCAGGCACACGTCAGGTAGGACAGTGACCACGAGCAGAATTTCCCAACCCTCACGTGCCTGTCTGCTGTGGTAGGGAGGGCCTCGGAGGACCCAGCCAGTCCCTCTGCCCCCTTCACTCCCCTCCCACATTCTTTGGTGAGTGGCCCAAGTCTCTCTCCGGACCTTGCCAATTTGGACCACCCATGTATTTCACAGCAAAGGCATGTCTGACTCCAGGCCCCTGCCTCTGCACCAGGAAACCCATGGGGCTGAGGACAGTGCTGAGGTCCTGGGACGCGTCGGTACAGGCTGTGTCCAGAATGGCTCCGTGCCGGCTCTTCGCTGCCAGGCCTCCATATACCGTTTACGTGGTATCTCTGGGCAGTGGGCGCGCTCAGACCTGTGAGGGCCAGACTGTCTCTTCGTGGAGAGGACCACACATGGAATGCTGGGGATTAATAGTCAGAGAGCACAGTGCTGAAGCAGGCAGACATCGGAGCACTTCAGACCCCGCTGGGCTTCGTGCCGTCGGAGGCGGCATCTGAGAAGAGTCCGAGGTGGGCACAAGAGACTTGGACACACAGAAGATGCCAGCCCACAGCTGAGCAGAAATCCCAGTGTCTGTTACTACCGGACGACGGTCTGTCTGTGTGAGAGCAGGTGTAGGCTAGGTGGTGACCTGCTTTGGTCTGTGTCACCCCACAGTGGAGGTCACCACAGGACAACTGACAGGAAGCCATAGCCAGGCTGTGAGGTAGGACAGGAGACCACACCAGGCTTCAGTGGTCTGGAGGCATGGTTAACAGCCCGTCCTTGTGCCTGCTATGGCCTTGCGCTGAGTGGGGCCGATGGCCTAAGTGACAGTGCCCCACTGGCTCCAGTCACAGGCAGAAGGAAGAGAATGTTGGACCAACGCTTCTTTGTGCACACCAGGCCTCAGAGGCCTCTCTTAGCCTAACAACCCTCAGTCTGCCTTGAGGGGTTCACTGTTTGCCTTAGTTTCCCTATTAAAGCAAGAGTTGGCAACCCCTCTCCTGCGAAGAGCTAGGTAGTGAATGCATTTTTATGGCCCAGTCTTCATTCTGGGTCTTCTTTAAGCACCCACTCCTCCCCCTCAGGGACTCACAGAGGCCTAAGTCACATGCCTGGTCCCTGGCAGCTGTCATAGATGTCATAGATCTTCACCGCACAGAGGCCCAGGTAGAACCCATCTGAGGCCAAGGCTTCAGATGGTACCGGGGACTACCTTTTTTGATGGCTACAAACACCTCACCTTTTTCTCCTACAAGAACTCCCCGTAAGGTGATTACTGGGCAAGCAGTAATAGGCCAGGCCTGGCCTCTGTAGCCAGGGTGGTGCCTGCCGAGAGCACTGTCCTTAGCAGGGGTCCCATCTTCACTTCAATGACATCAGATAGTGTTCAGTGACATGCAGGGTGACATCAGGTCAGGGTGATGGCATGGGTGTAGCGAGGGGCAGGAGGGAGGATGGGGGCTACCCACAGTATCCCATCCTGCCCCGGAGCTTGAGACCAGCTTAGCCACTCTTAGGAACTCCATCCCACGAATCCCAGACACCTAGATGCTGCTGAGTTCCCTGCCCCACCCCCAAGTATGGGAGGATTGGGGCCTCAGAGCTCAGCATAGGTCCCCTCCCTGATCTTCTCTCCCTCCCCTGCCAGCACATCATCGTCACACTGTGTCTCGTGTTTAATTTTCACAGGGGCCCATCAGGGTGGGGTAGGGGTGGGGAGGTGGAGGGGTGTTGCCCTGGACAGCTAGGCAAGACACATGGGGGAGGGGGGACTTGATATTATTAGATTCTCCCAAGCGTGCAGGCTGGAAGTCTGAGGTCAGGGATGTGTGTCCTCTAGGGAGGGTCCTTCCTGCTTCTGAGACCTTGTGTCCCCTCAGTTCTGGCCATAGCTCTCTAGCCTCTGAGTCCATCTTTCCATCCATTTTAAAAAATCATTTAGTTTGGTGTGTAGATATGAGTGTGTTATACGTGTGTGGTGTATGTATACGTGTGTGCACACACAGGGGCTAGAGGAGGACATTGGGTGTCCCGCTCAGTTGATTCGCACCCCGTTTACCTTGACACAGAAGTTGTGTCACTGAACCTGGAGGGCAGGTGGCTGGCCACAAGCCTTCTGTGTTCTATGCTGGTGTGACAGGCCTGTCACATGTAGGTTCTAGGGATTTGAACTCAGCTCCACATGCCTGTGTAGCAAGCAGTCTCGTCCACTGAGCCATCTCTCCAGCCCCTCTGCCTCCGTCTTCTGGTTTTTGTTGAGTAGATGTCTTTGTCTCTTTCTTCCTCTCACAAGGACAGCCCTCATCAGTGAGGGTCATCCTTCTCCAGTATGGCTTCATCATGAACCCCAAACACAAGCATCCTGTATTCAAACAAGGCCACACAGAAGCCAAGCTCAGGACCTCAACCAAGTTTTAAGGGAGGAGACACCTTGAAAGTCATGAATTTTTAAATAAGAAATGGTTTTGATTTTTTTTTTTCTTTTTAAATAGAAGTATGACTAGATATGGCAGAAGCTTTGGTTCTGAGTTTCTGAGCAGGGAGGAGCCATGCAGGTGCCAACCATGTGATTGGCAAAGCCGGGAATCTCAGCCTCCGTCTTTGAGCTGCAAACCTCAGGCTTTCCCAGCTGTCTTGCCTCGTCAGTTGTGAGTCTGAAGGATTCTCTCTCCTGCCAGGAGGAAGGGGCCTTGTCATGATGGCCATTTTACCTTGGCTGGTGTAGGTGACTTACCCTTCTGGGAAGAAGCCAGGCGAGCCCGGGTTCACACATCTAGTGCAGGCCATCCTAGGACATTTAGCCCTTCCCGTTGTACCCCTCCTGGAAACAGGGTGTGGCAGGCACTGGCTGGGCTCCTGGAGAAGCCTGTGACAGCTCAGTGCCACCCTCTAAGGACACTGCCCCCACTACCCCCCTCCCCCCCAGCATATGGAAAACCGTCTCTAAGCTCTCCAGTTCGGTGCTGGCAGCCGGACTCCCGGCGTCTAGGAAACTGGAGTGCAAAGTGCTGTAAGAATCCAACAGAAACCCGAGCCCCGCCAGCTCTTGTATTTATAATGTAAAAATCAGCAGAGGACGGTAAAGCTGCCGGGAGTGGAGGCTTGCTTCCCCGTGCTTTGATGTGTCAGGCCTTCCTGTACAAGGTGACCTGGCCTAAACCATGCAGTCAGTCGGAATCCCGACACTCCTCCTCGGCCCAGACATTACTGGAAGCTCTTTGCCACAAGAATCCGCGGGAGCTGATTATTTTAAGAAAAATAACTGGTGAGTTAGGAAAGTAATATCCAAATACATGACCTAAGACATGACCTCAAACCGTGGCGGATTTCTGGATAGAAAAGCTGTGTCTTACGACTCATTACCCTTTTTCCTGCATGAGGACTGGAGAGGCCAGAGGGGTTCGGGGGGGGGGGGGCTGGCGGGGGGGGGGAGGCTCTGGGACCCGCCTCAGGCCCAGACAGAGTTCTTCATTTTGGCTGGGTCTCCGAGTTCTAATCCTGTACATAACCTCATAGAAAGGCCAGTGTCACCTTATCGCCTCATCGTTGTTTTGAGCTTGCGATTGAACAGGCCAAGCTCCCACCCTGAAGGCAGAGTCAAAGATCTTGAAGTGACCCTTCACGAGGCAAATACGCTCCGGGGAGGAAACCGCCCACAGCCAGCCCCACAAACAGTACAGCAGAGCCCGGGACACAGCAGCCACCTCCCGGCAATGAGGTGTCAGGGACGCGCTGTCTCCTCAGACAGATCCGCGAGGAGGGAACTGGGATCTCAGAGCCACTGTGGGGTAGGGTGGGGTGGAGAGGGTGCGCTCTGGCCAGGAAAGTGATGGATTTAACATGGAAATGGAATGAAGCCCTGAAACCCTGAAACCGCGGAGCGTCTGCAGTGAGGCCAGCTTAGCAGTCATTGTGAGTGAGCCCGGAGGACTGAGGAGCCATGGAAGGAAGGTTCCAGAGGGGAGATGGGCCCAGGGTACAGGCTTGTGGAGCAGACCTGAGTCTTCTTCCACGGTGGCAGAAAATCCCAGGCCATCTCTAGAGCAGGGGGCATTTTGCTCATCCAGGGTTTTGCAAGCTCTTGACACCATCGCGGGCGGCCGCCCTGGGAGAAGCTGAGAGGGTCCCATGGTGGTTCTCTGATTTATCCCAGTGACAGCTGAGATTTGAGCAAGGGGACAGATGTTGCCTGGACAGGAGGCCGAGGCCACGGCTCATCATGGTGGCTTCTTGGAGGGTGCCTGGGCTGCGTGTGCATTGAACTTCAGGCCCAGCACATGCTTGGATGGAAGTTCTGCTCTTGTCTTTCCTCCAGTTTCCTCATTCTCTGATAAGAGATTTCCCCAACACAGGGGCAGCCCTTCCATAACCAGGGGCTGGGTCTTTCAAGCCGGAGGGTTGACAGCGAAGCTGCAACATTAGAAATCATGTTTTCCAGACTCTGCCTGTGGCCTTGGGCCTGTCCTTTAGGGCAAAGCTGGTGTCTGTCCAATCAGGAGCCACACTGTAGCCCTACTCAGTACTCTCTGGTCTATAGAAGTAGCCACATCACCTGAGGCTTTCTTTCCCATAAGCCCTGAGTATTCCTGGAGAGAACAGGCTGGTGGCCTTACTGGAGGGAGGCCCTTGGTTAGGGACTGCCTGGTGCTTCCTGGCGATGGGATACACATTGGACCCTCCCAGGAGGAGCAACAAGGACAATCTGGGTCAGATCACAGGTGCCACCAGGTGGCATGAGGTTCTGCAAGATCGCCGCTGTGTCACCTTGCCCCCACAGTGTCCCATCAGCAGGTTTATCCCTGAGCAGCTGACTTAAGTGGCTGTCAAGCCTCTCCCATGAGTTATGGAAGCTGTCCCCACAAGGAACAGCAGAGGCATATTCTAACTTGGTTCTGTGGGTCTTGTGCCCAGAGCCATCTCATAGGGACAGAGCTGTCAGACTGAGCGTCACAGCAGGAATCGAAGGGACACAGGTACCAACTGGAATGGAGCTTGTCTAGACTTTAGTGGCTACTAACTAGATGGCACATGGATCTCTGACTCAAGGGCTCTTTCCCTCCTCTGTGGTTGGTGACTCTGGCTGGGTGGCTGGGACCCTTAAAATGTTCTCACAGGACTTAGGGAGATGACTCAGTTGGTAAAGTAAGGACCGGAGTTCGAGTCCCAGGACCCACATAAAAGGCTGGGTGTGGCAAGACACACTCCCTGTGGTCGGTGGTACAGAAGGGAGGACCCTGGGGCTCGCTGGCTGCCCATTCAACCTGAACCAGTGTGTTCAGGCTAGCGAGAGACCCCGACTCAGAAAATAAAGTGGACGGCACCTGAGGAAGACAGCTGAGTCGCGCCTCTGCACATGTACACTGCAGCACACACAACATAGAATCCTTTTAGGGGAAAAACCCCAGTCTTTGGAGACCATTATTTAGTGTGCAAGGGTAAATAAGAGTTTGTCTGTGGAGTTTGCTTCATCAGTTCCAGGGCCGATGAGCCGTGAACCGTGGGTCTCTCATTTCCTCTCTGGGAGATCGCCGACATCTGTGAAGGTGGAACACTGGCCTGATTTCTTTGGTTTCATGAGCACTCTGGTATGTGGGCAGGCTTCGTGGTTTACTTCATGGGCAGTGACCTGTCACCACCATGATGGCTCTCAGTGTTCAGTGATCCTGCCACAGGCGTTCCTTCTGTGTTTCTCAGATCTGTCTGTCCCCTGAGGGCTTTCTCACCTGGGCTGGGAGGGGCCTCAGGCTCACCTGCAGCCTGCTTGCCTTCCTCCCTCCCTCCCTCCCTTCCTCCCTTCTTCTCTTTCTCCCTCCCTCCCTCCTTTCTTTCATTCCTTCTTTTTGTGTTGTTTCTGAGACCAATTTGCATATATATCCCCAGCTGGCCTGAAACTCACTCTGTAGCCAGAGATAACCTGAAACTCACTCTGTAGCCAGAGATAGCCTGAAATTCCTCATCCTTCTGCCTCTACCCACCCAGTGCTGGAATGGTAGGCATGAGCCGAGCTGCTGTACCAAGCCTGGTTTGTACCCACTTTTCTTCCCCACAAAGTGCTCTTAGCATGGTGAAGATTGTCTAGAAAGCAAGATTAGCATTATATGATGATGTTCATAGTGCTGCCAGGAGTGGGGACATAGTTCAGAGTGGCACACTCCTGGGGGGGTCACACTCAGAAGGCACCTTCCCGGGGGGGCACACTCTTGGGGGTACCCTCCCACTGGCACCCTTTCAGGGTGGCACACTCCCAGGGGGTGGCACGCTCCCAGGGGGTGCTCTCCCAGGGGCTACACTTCCAGAAGAACATTTCCAGGGATGGGGGGGCCTCTCCAGGGACTTGAGCCTTTCTGGATCTTTAATGAGGAAAAATGGAAGGAGGGGGAAGGGAGGGAAAGAAGAGACAGAGGAAGACAGAAGCTAGAAAAGACACACCTGTAGTGTAGTGTGTGCGCATGCACACACACACACACACACACACACACACACACACGGCCAGTTTCTCTGGAATCCTCTGTCTTCAAAGGCCCCCCCCCCCCACAGTGAGAAGCCTGGCTTCCATTAGCCTGATCTATTTACTTATTTGCTTCATCCTAGAATAAACAGAACACAGTTTTGGGGCTGCCGACCCACACCATGGTGAAAAACAAACCCATTAAACAGCGCTCAGCTCATCCCCCCCTCCTCCCCCATTTCCCTTTGTCTGCCGGCCCCTCCCCACGTGCGGCTCGTTAGGAGGATGGAGCATCCCGCTTCTCTCTGTGATCCATTTGGAGTCCCTCCTGCCCCTTTCCTCCAGTATGCAAGTCATTAGTGAAGCTACACACACACACACACACACACACACATACACACACACACACACACACATACACGAGGGCATCTGGGGAAACACCAGTCTTCACCCCCACTTCTGTCTCTGTCACATTCTTCCTGTCTTTTTTACAAGGGAGAAATAATTTCTTCTCCTGTCCTTCTCCACACGCTGCTGTATTAGAGGTAGCCGTATGTGAGCTGGAGGAGCTCTGCCTCAACCTTTTACACAGCTGCATAGTACTTCATGGTCAAAAGATACCCTTACACATATGTGCGAATTCACACGGAGGTCTGAGGACTTGAGGAAGTTTCTTCCCTCTTTCCACCATGGGTTCTAAACCCAGGTCATCACCCCTGGCAGCAAGCACCTCTGCCTATTGAGCCATCTCATGAGCCTGCTTGTGGACTTTTACATTATTTTATTTTAATATTTACTTGTATGGATATTTTGCCTTCATATATGTCCTTGTACTGCGTGCATGTCAGAAATGTCACACTGTTGTGAGCTGCCGTGTGGGTTCTGGGAATTGAACTCAGGTCCTCTGGAAGAGCGGTCAGTGAACCACTCACCCCCCCCTCATACACACACACACACCACCTTGTTTTAATTGCAATCTTTTTATTACGGGAATGATCCTTTTAATTTGAATGTTTCAAGTTTATTCTACAATTTAAAATTGCTCTCTGCATTTTCTTGCAGTGTCCTTTTGGACTTTGGAAAGTTCTATTTTTGTATCTCCAAGTCTGTCGTTGGTCTGTCTCACATGGCGTGAGCACCTTCCAGCAGTATTCCCCCGAGTGTTCTCCCAGCATCCACAGGGCTAAGGCTCTGCTGAGATCTCTCCAGTCCGTCTGGAGCTGCAGGAGGCGTGGCTCACATTTCATCTTCCACTAAGTGGCCAAGCAGGTTGACCCAGCACCATATGTTAGAAAGTTCATCCTACTGCAGTTGAAAGGTCACTTCCACTGTCTGCGTCGTCTGATCCCAGGCATGGTGGTACACACTTGCCATCCCAGGCTTGGGAGGTAGAAGAGCGCCTTGGCTACAGAGCGAGACCTTGTCTCAAGAAAACAAAACAAAAATCCCAAACCAAAGCAAACCAGACCAGAGCACTCAGCCTCCTGCTCCTGCCTTCCTGCTCCCTGCTGCACGCCTCCTTCTTTGCAATCCTCGCCCACAGTACCCAGCGTCTCTCCAGAATTCCTCCTTGTTTATCTTTCCTTCAGACTTGCGCATCAATTTGGCAGTACAGGAAAGAGTCCCGGCGTCTTGTTTGTCTTTCTTTAATCAGATGAGTGGACTTGGGGAGAATAGAGTCCCTGTGTTGTGGGCCAGAGGCAGGGGTGGGACAGGGGGAGGGGAGCTGGCTTCTCATTTGTTCTGCAACTGTGTGTCTTTCTGTGTTGTTTGAAAGGCTTCCTCAAATGCTCTTATTTCCACATTCCTGAAGTGTATTCCTAAATGCATCCTGTGGTCAGCTCTCGTCAGCCCCTCCTGGCTGGTGTTTGTGAACGGGTGTGGCGGAAAAACCAGAAGATAAAGACCAGGGAACATGGGACAGGGTCATGATGTATATGATTTGCGTGAGTTCCATCTCTGCAGGGCCAGTGTCTTTGGAGTAGGTGAGTGGGCACACAGGATGTGGGTGCCATTTGGGGTGCATTCCTGTTTTCTTGTGTGTCAAGTGATTTCCTGCTGTGTCCTGAGCCCTGCCACGGATGTGTCAGCTAGACTGTGCAGTTGGATTCCTCTGAGAGCCCCTCATTTACAGAGTCTGGTTCTCCAGACATTTGTGTTCCTTCACGTTGTGACCCTGTTAGCATCCCTGGGTCGTGTATATCCTCCTCTTCCTCCCAAGTGCCGGCCTTCCGGGGCCACCTCCTCATCCCAGTGACTTCTCTGAATCCCCTCTTACGCATGCTCTCTCTCCAGGGTCTCCCCACCTGCTGGGGACACCCTCTTTTGAGGTGCATCCATCCCTACCTTCTCTTCTGTCTCCTATATGACTTCCCCAACCCTCCCCATCCCACCCTGCTTTAGCAGCTGCTAGCCACAGGACTCCTTAGAACCCAAGGCTGGCCTCGATTCTCCAGGTCACTGCAGCAAGAGTGAACTATACTGCACACTCACTGAAGATGTGGGCTCTGGGTAGCTCAATGTAAGTAGCCCCTGTGTGCTGCTCCCTCCAGAGGTCTCCCCACCACATCCCAGCACCTGGAATCATCTCCCTTCATGATGTTCTATAGTGTAAAGGGAAGAGCCCGGGAAGCACACAGACAGAAGAGGAAGGAAGAGTACCCGGTCCTGCCCACCCTGCTCAGGGGAGACTCGGTCCCACAGAAGCTCTTGGGGACTGCCTCCTGACAAGGACATGCAAGGCGTCTCTCCTCACTCACCTCATTTTGCAGCAATGGGGGTGTCATGGAAGGCAGGTGCTCCCGAGGACCAGCCAGCCGTCTGTGTGTAAGGTTTTTGGAAAGGGGAAGATCACTATCCCCACCATGAGGAAAGCCCTCACCGCTCCTGCTTTTGCTGGACACACAAGGAAACCGGAATGTACCCCAAATGGCACCCACGCCCTGTGTGCCCACTCACCTACCCCAAACATAGGAAGCATTTTATTTCTTATAATAAATGTTTATACTAAAATACAGTGTTTTACTATTTTGCTATTAGGGACTGTCCCTTTTCATTTCTCTGGAAGGAAGCCTTGTATCAAACTTGGTTCCCCTAATACGACCACAGTGGAGTCCCACTGTCTTTCGACAGTTACTTAAATGAGATTTGAATTCTTAGTTTTGTTTTTTCCTGTTCTCTGAGGCAGAGTCTTATATAGCCCAGGCTAGCTCAAATGCACAGTCTTCCTGCATCAACCTCCCGAGCTACCTTACCCAATTTCATTCATCATTTTCCTCTCTCAAACTCTCAACCTTATAACTCAGAATTGTCTCAAAATCAATTTACAGATGAATGTTTTATCTTAAAATTTAGCTTATAATAATCTTTTCATTAGCACATCTATCCGTATTTAACGTATTTAACATTAATCTATCATATTTATAGCTACTGAATTTTTTTTCTCATTCTTGTTTGTGTGTGTGTGCCTATGTGAGTTTATGTGCACCGTGTACATGCAGTGCCTAGAGAGGCCAGAAGAGGGCACCAGAGACCCAGGAACTGGAGTGACAGGCAGTTGTGCTGGTTCTTCTCTAAGACCAGGAAGTGCTCTTACCTGCTGAGCTGTCCCTCCAGCCCCATCACTTCTAGTTCCCCTTTTGTTCCTTCCCTTTCTTTGGGACAGTTTTTTTGTTTTGTTTTGTTTTGTTCTGTTTTGTTTTTTTGGATTCTTATTTTCTGAGTTGACTTTTGCTTATCTTCTAGGGGTGACCTCAGGGTGTTAAAAAGGTCACTTTGCTGTATGCAACCCAAGCCCAGGCTCAGGTTGTGGGAGCCGTGGGGAAGCTTCCATTTCCACCCCCACTGTGTGCTTCCTTGTGTCCTACTGCGTGCTTCCTGTGTCCTCCACCGGCCATTTCCCTCTTGTCGCTGGCATGGGGGCATGTCTACTTGCTTTGCCCACATCCGCCTGCTGTTCCCAACTTTCCCTCCCCACAGTCCTTCCTTTCTCTCGGGTCAGTTTGAGTTCACCTAAGGGGGCCCTTTCTGGTATTTCTTTCAGTACAGAGATGCTCATTTGTTGTGCTATGCTGGTGGTGCTGAGACGGGGTCTCCACATGTAGCCTATGCTAGCCTCAAACCTTGGATGAGCTTCTGACCCTCCTGCCTCTCTCTGTCCAGTGCTTAGAGTACAGATGTACACGGTCAGACCTCGTCTCTGTGATGCCGAGGACGGAGCTCAGGGCCCTGTGAATGCCAGGCAAGCAACTTTCCAACTGAGCCACAGCACCAGACCCTGGGGGCAGCCTCATTTCTCTGGGCCTTTCTGCCCTTGGCGATGGATGCTTCTGTCCCTGCCTCCCATCGCTGCCCCAGCAAGGCTGCCGCCAGTCCTGTTAGGCTCCTTTGAAGCTACCGTACTTTTCTCTGGCAGCATTTGTGACTTTGTCTTTGGTTTTCAGAAAGGCTACCATTTGCTGAGAAGCCCCGCCCCTCCACCCCTTGCCACGCTGCTGGCTTTGTTGGGCTTGAGGGCTTGTAATTCTTTTTACAAGTTTTTTTTTTTCTTTTTTCTGTCAGTCTCCTCTCTCCCCTGACCTTGGACCCAGGCTCACGTTTCTGACATTGCTCTGTTCTTTGCAATATCTTTTTCCTCTCACGTTTGGTGACATTCTGTGACTCTGAGCTGTGACATAAGCCCCCTCCCATCCAATCCAGTCAGGGCTCCTCTTCTCTCCTTTGCATCACAATCCCCTCAGAGGTTCTGTCCTTTTCTCGGCTGCTCCCCTGGCAGACAGACAGACCCCGCTCCTCTTGGGTCTGACTGAAATCCTGAAGTCTGAGTCATGTGGAACACGCTCCTTCGACCTGTGCTCTCTCTTGGTCGTGACGTCCTAACTGGAGCTGAGCATTGTGAGCGAGGTTCGGTGGCCGCCCTTTCCTCTGACCATGGGGTGGAGGCCGATCCCTCCTCCATCACCCTGTGTCCTTCCTCCTGGAAACACTGCGGCGGAGCCAGCGTTGCTTCTGACTGGATGCCAGTCCTGGAAATCACCGTTGGGAAGCGAGGCGCGGTCGGCTCTGTTTGGAGCACCCGTGGGAGTGGGGCCTGTGTCCCTGCTGTACCCCTGTAAGAGCACGTGTCCCCAGGTCCCTGGCCCATCCATGTATGCTGGAGTCAGATAGCAACCATGAGAGAGAAAATGGCTGTGTCACTCCTAAAGGGACTTTAGGACTCCTAAAGGGTGAACTGGATTCCTACTCCACACTTCCCAAGGCCTGCAGATCGACCCACACATTCTTCTTTCATCTCTACAGTGCCGAGGCTGGTGTGATCCCATTTCGCAGATGGAGAAATGGAGGCAGATGAGGTAGAGTCACTTGCCCAGGAATTCCTCACTTCAGTCCTCTCAGCCGACACCCAGCCCCACCCTGGCCTGTGCCCTGCCTGGACAGGACACTGATCTTTGTGTGACTAGAGGTGGGGAAGACATCAGACAGGAGATGGACAGAAACTTCTCCTCAGGTCTGTCCAGGTCAGCTCAGATCTAGGCATGAGGTGTTATGGACTTCCAGATGTTTGACAGGGCACATCTCACGCATGGTGGCCAAGCAGGGTTCATGACAGAACACCACACACTGGCAGAAAAGGCAAACATGGGCCCGTGGGGCTGCAGAGCTGTGCCTGTTCCTGGCCCCTTCGGCACTGGAGGCCTTCAGCCAGCTTCCCATGGCTGTCAGGGGCTCCAGTAAGATAACGCAGGGAGTGGAGGAAGTGCCTCAGCTCTGTGAGACACTCTCCAGGCTGTTATCATGCTCCCCCAGCCATCTGGCTCAGGCTTCCCCAGTCACACGGATGTTGTCCCCCAGGAGACCATGGAGTTTTGTCAAGGAGCAGGAATGTGGTGGTCTCAGGGATGAGGTGGGGGTGGAGGCCCCTCACTGGCCCCTTGCCCTGCAACTCTCTAGCATGTGTCTTCTGAAATCCTGTGACAAAGCCCCACACACTGAGGCCAGCCTGTGAGGATGGCTCGCACAGGAGCCTGAGGTCCTGAGTTCGATTCCTTGGACATACACAAGACAGGTGTGGGGGTTTACACGTGTAATCCCTGCGCTAGAGAAGCAGAGTCAGGGACTCCTGTGGCCGTGGGATGGCCGGCCTTGCTTACACGGTGTGCTCGAGGTCAGTGAGACGCTGCGGTAGAAACAAGGTAGGCGGCACCGGAGGGAGGACAGCTGAGACTGAGCACTGGCCTCACACACATGCACAGGCACACGTGTGCACTTGCACACACACACACACACACACCCACTCGCACACTTACACACCTGCACACTACAGACACCACACACCCAGCCCTCCCTACATCCATACACACACAATAGTACCCACACCAACACACTCAGTCCCCCCACATCTGCTCACACACACCCCTATATACACAGCCTGCACACATGCACCTGTACATTCCACATACTGGCACCCACCATGAATATATGCCACCCACCCACTCCACTCCACATGCCTACACTCCACACACATACCTGTACCCCATATATACATACCTGCACCCCACCACACTCACTTGCATCCCCTCCACACACACTTGCAACAGTAGAAGCAAGTTCTCCCCTTTTGGAGGCCACAGACCCCACTGCAGTGTCTCAGGGACACTCCCTTCCTACGTGTCCCAAGAAAGTACTCCCCTGCCTCTAGCATCCCTTGGCATGCAGATGCCTCACCCCAAGCTCTGCCTCGGTTGTCTGGGCCTTCTCCGGCCCTTTCCTGCCCCTTTTTAAAAGGACCATTGTCACTGAGAGTAGAGGCTGCCCTAACCACTAGTATTCCCATCCTGATGTCCCCAATTGTCCTACAAAGTCCCTTTTCTCTAATAAGGCCACTCTCAGAGTTACGGAGCACAGATGGGTCCTTGGAGGTCACTGAATCCCTCCTCTGGGCAGGCTGTCCCGCTCTGTGGAGCTCGGCAGTGAGGAGTGCTCCCTTCTCTTCCCTCTACACAAATACCTGCGCCCTGCTGTTCACCTGCAGTTTCCTAGGAGGGAGCACGGCCTTTTAAATGGAGCTCCAGGTCCTTTTATGTTCTACTAACCCCCCCTAACACACACACACACACACACACACACACACACACACATGCACTCTGGCCCCACTCGCACCCTCAGCCTTCCCAGAGCTGGGGTTACATCGTCATGCCTGGCTTTCTTTTCCTGAACAAGAATGATGGCTACATGCTCACTCATTTGATCCCCGGCTTCTGGGCAGCCCGCGGGGTTTAAGTGCCACAGGCTTTTTGATGAGGGTGAGCCTCTCACTGTGGCAGTGCTGGGGTCTAGTCTAGAGGTGGTCACACGTTTGGGAAGGAGGGCTGCCTGGATGGTGAGAGCCTTCAGCCTAAGGGTGTCCGCAGCAGCAGTTACAGCAGGAAGGAAGGGGGAACACCCCAAATGTCCGCTTGCTGGGGAGTCTGGAGAGACTCAAGGACTGTCTGTGTCACTGAGCAGCCCACCACCTTTGTAGTAACAGCTAGAAAGGGTTACAAACAGGGATGTGTGCCCCAGGACACAGGGAAGGTGGCCGAAGGAATAATGTGGCAGCCCAGTGCTAGATGCTGGACCAGGTGTAGAGGAAGGTTTTGTGAGCATTTGTTGAGTGTGTCAATGACTCCAAGGAGGGACAAGGAGGAAGTGTGGCAGTGTGTCCCAGGGAGCCCCACCCACAGTCCTCTTCCGGTCTGTCATCCCATCCCTTCACAGGGTTTCTCCAGTCTGTCCTATTCTGGTCTTTCTTCCTGGTCCTTGTGTCAGTCCATTGTCTCCTCTATCACATATGAGTTGAGTGCTGGGCACCTGTACCATCTTACTACACCCTGGCCTGGATCCTGGCACATCCCCACCTGGGCCTGGGGGAGCAGCTGTGAATGAATGAATGAATGAATGAATGAAGAGTGAGTGAGTGAATGATGCTCACAAACCTTTCATTCTTTCCCCCTAGCTATCTGTCAAGAAGACCATTTTCTGTCCATGAAAACTGAAGTTTACTTTTCTGTGTTGGAAGCAACATTAAAAAGAAGACACCTGCCGGGCGTGGTGGCGCACACCTTTAATCCCAGCACTCAGGAGGCAGAGACAGGCGGATTTCTGAGTTCGAGGCCAGCTTGGCCTACAGAGTGAGTTCCAGGACAGCCAGGCTATACAGAGAAACCGTGTCTCGAAAAACCAAAAAATAAAAAAATAAAAAGAAGACACCTATCAGCTGTGCAGGTGTCTGATGGCAGCTTTGTACTTCCTGGGGACAGATGGAGGAGGCTAGGAGGAACCAGGAGGGGGTCCGCACCAGGGTACATGGCCACACCCTGCAGACCCAGGTCAGCATCACCCACAATGACAAGTTGTGGTAAGAGACAACAGGGACACATCTCAGTGACAGACAGACAAACAGACAGACAGACAGCAGGGACAGATCTCAGCGACACTGGCAGTACAGGGGCTCCCATGAGTGGTAAGCTTTCCTTTCCGGGTTCTCAGGGTCACCAAGATGTCACATGAGTCTTGTTTGTGCCGTCTACACTGGAGGAAAGTTGCGATAAGAGTGGAGCAGTCTGTGCTGCCAAGGCCAGGACATGGGGCCGGGAGCAAACGGGCTGCTGCTTTTAGTGAGCCCCAAGGCCCAGGAGCCTGTGAGGCAGGATGAGGTCACACAGCAGGAAGGTGTCCCAGCACTCCATGTCACCTACCACCTGTGGCTCTCAGAACAAGTCACCCTTCCTTCCCAGCTTTGTGTGCTTCCCTCTAGGGAAGGGATCTGGGGTTTTTAGTCCCAGTAGAAGCGAGCGAGGGTGGGTGGCCTCATCTCCCGTTGTTCTCACGGCTGGAGTGCAGGCATCTCCCCCACCCCAGGCCTGCTGGGGCAGGGGGAACACAGCATGCGCTGCAGCCTTTGCTTCATTCGTTTGGTTCTTTCTTTATGCACTCAGTTCTGACCTAAACCATGCTGGGTGCCTGGTGCCCGGTGCCCAGTGCCTCAGTGGCTTAGAAGCTTCGCAGCCTGTGGGTGGTTGTCCCAGAAATGCAAACTCCTAGAGTCTTCAGGTGGAGAGAAGTGAATGTGTGTGCGCATACATCTGAGTATGAACGTGCAGTTGCATGCTGGGTTCACGTATGCAAACACTGTTGGCTGCCTGTGTGTGTGTGTCTCACCCCTGGGAGCCCCCACAAGACACCTCGTGGGTCTGTGTGGAACAGGCCAGGGTTTGCGCCCGCAGGAGCAGCCCTTCCCTTGCACCGTGGACAGCCTTTTAGGATCCACAGAGCACTGAGCTCTGTCCACCTCCCCACGGTGAGGATGGAAGGCTGGCCCTTCTCCAGTCCACGGACTGTTACAGGACATTGATGGAGATGCAACAGACTGTCCGTTGCATGTCTCCATGTCCTTCCATCTCTCATCCTCCTCTAACTCCCTTCTGTCCCCTCCCCTCCTCTCCCCTCGCTTCCTCAGGCCATCTGCTTATGTCCAGGTGATCAAATGACCCTTTTCCAACTTCCTTAAATAGTTTAGTTCCCCCAGGGCTTCTGTATGCTTGCTGACCCCAGTGTCTTCTGACTGGACACCCACAATGCTCTAACCCAGTTCAGATTCCCTGGGGTTAAACTCCGCATTTCCTATCCTCGGTCTTGTCGGGTGAGGCGCCTCAGAGGGGCTCCATGAAGAACCACACTCTTGTGAGGAAAGGGGTATGGTTGCTCCAGGTGGGGGAGGGCTTCACTCTAGGGGAGAGGGCTACTGCTAAGAGCACAGAAAGATCCAGGGGGAGCCGGGAAAGTCCCATCCAAGTTGAAGCTCTCACCCCTCTGTGAATGGGGCTGGGGTCTCCGGGAGGCGATGAATCACCTATGGAGTTCTCAGGTGCCCCAGTAAGAGGAAGACCTGAGAAAGGCTGTCTCGTCCTCCATTTGAGGGCACAGTAAGAAGTCGCCATCTGTGACCCAAAGGGAGCCTGCCAACATCTGAGACCTTGCACTTAGAAGTATCTCTGTGATTCACAAGCCACCCAGCCTGTAGGTGCCTGTAGGCGTCTGTTATGGCGCCTAAATGTTCCAGGGTGGCCTCCCTAATTCACTTTGCCATCGCTGGCAGCTGGGCTTGCCTAGCTTCTTCAGAAACCCTTGCTCCCGTGCACAGCCACACCCTGCAGGTTAGGGGCGCTGGGGTATTAGGACCACTAGGGCTACCCTGTGCCTGCCACTGGGCTCCCCCAGGGTTTGGCCATGCCTGCCTTGGCGTGTTTTTCAGGGGTTGGGGGTGTGCACATCTCCCAGCGTTGGAAGACAGTGGTCTGGAGCTAAATCCCAGTAGCAGCTTTGAGTAGCGGAGTCCAGTTTCTTACCTTTTATGTAATGATCTGCAAATGACATACTTCCTTCTTTTATGCCAGACTCAAACTTCAAAGTTACCACACACACACACACACACACACACACACACACACACACACACACACCAGTTGATGAACACCTAGTCCAGCTCCACAGCTTGGCCCCTGTAAACAATGCAGCACTCAGTGGGGATGTGCAGGTGCCTCTGCCATAGGCTTAGAGTCCTCGAGGTAGATTCCAGGAGTACAGTCCTCCCTCTGTCCCTTACATTAACCTGGTAACATATGCTCAAATCCAAACAATGCTCCATTCCCAGCCTGCTGTGCGTATGGTGCCTTCCCTCCAGCTCTCTTGCCTTTGGGTCACCTCAGGGTCCCATTCCCTCCCCTTCCCTTTACTAGGTGTGGGTCTCCAAGTAGAGGATGCTTGGGAAGGAAGGCACCGCCTCAGGGATGCGGGGATGCAGGGGTGCGGGATGCAGGGAGAGATGCAGGGATGCAGGGAGAGATGCGGGATGCAGGGATGCAGGGAGAGATGCAGGGATGCAGGGATGCAGGGATGCAGGGAGAGATGCAGGGATGCAGGGATGCAGGGATGCAGGGAGAGATGCAGGGAGAGATGCAGGGAGAGATGCAGGGAGAGATGCAGGGAGAGATGCAGGGATGCAGGGATGCAGGGATGCAGGGATGCAGGGAGAGATGCAGGGATGCAGGGATGCAGGGAGAGATGCAGGGATGCAGGGATGCAGGGAGGGATGCAGGGATGCAGAGATGCAGAGATGCGGGATGCAGGGAGAGATGCAGGGATGCAGGGATGCAGGGATGCAGGGAGAGATGCAGGGATGCAGGGAGAGATGCAGGGATGCAGGGA